>NC_048596.1:15921328-16008828 GCF_003668045.3 Cricetulus griseus
GCAGCTGGAGGGTGCTTCTCTGTACATATCTCAGGCTAATTTCATCCTGGCCTACCAGTTCCGCCCAGATGGTGCCAGCTTGAACCGTCGGCCCTTCAGAGTCTTCGCTGGGCATGATGAGGATGTTTGTCACTTTGTGCTGGCAAACTCACATATTGTCAGTGCAGGAGGGTAAGTGCTGGGTCTTCTTGTGTCTGCCTCTGACTTTTGTGGCTCAACAGCAAAGGGATAAGGAAGGAAACTTTTTTTTTAAGTTAAAAAAAACAAAAAACAAAACACTTAAAGCAGAGATTTACCAAAAGCTGTTAATAGGGTTAGCTAGAGAAGAAATCAGGAAGAGCCTTTACTGCAAAGTGGATCAGGTTTGATACTCTCCAGGGAGAGGTTGATTTCCTCTCTCAGCTCTGTTTAGCTCCAAGTGTGCTGAAGGAGTGAAAGTATATAACACTCAGCACCTTGTGGGCCACACTGCAGAATGCTTGGTACATCTGGACGTCACTGGACACTTGGGCTGCTTCAGTGAACTGGTCCTCTTGCTATAGAGAGTAATTAACTCCTGGGGGGGGGGTGCTCTTGTTCTCTTGTAGAGACGGGAAGATTGGTGTTCATAAGCTCCACAGCACCTTCACTGTCAAGTACTCAGCTCATGAACAGGAGGTGAACTGTGTGGACTGCAAAGGGGGTATCATTGTGAGTGGCTCCAGGGACAGGACAGCCAAGGTGAGGAGTTCTCCCCCTACATACTGTACTGTTATTTCCTCCTGTCCATAGGGGCTGGGGTGGGAGAGGGTGGATAGAACTTTGAGTCCCAGGATTGGCTGAGAGCATTGGGTGAGGCAGGGGAGAAGTGACGCAATGAAGAACTTACTTATGTGCCTTTGGCATGCAGCTTTCTATGCCAGGCTGTGTTCCTGCCAGCTGGACTGGGAGAGGAGTGGACAGTGGCTGGGATGCTCACCGCTCACTTGAAATGTGGTGTGAATGCAAAAACAGAGGGCCTGGTCAGCTTTTCTCCCTGAGCCGAGTTTCCTCAAGTTTGTGGGTTGACTTCTAACCCCAGTATTTTATTTTAAAATCTCCCTCGTTTTGCTTGCTCTCTGTTTAGAGAAGTTAATTTTTCACCACCTTGTTCATAAGCAATCAGGCTGATAATTAAAACGTGTTTTTACTGATTCTCTGGAGAGTGGTGTGGTCAGTAGGCAGTGGAGGCGACAGGAAGGCTGTTGTTGGTTGCATCACTGCCAGATTGCCTGGTCCGCAGACATCCACCAAGACATAAACAATGGAACTGATAAAGAGTTGTCATCCTTGCTTTGGGGATCCCACTCTTCCAGTCTGTGTCTAGCACTGCTGCTTATAGGACACAGAAAATTCTCTAGGCTTAGCTGGAGCAGCCCGAGATGGGATACAGGCTTTGGGGATTCAGTGGGAACTCTGCTGACAGTTCACTTGGTGATGCAGAAGACCCCAGAGGTCCTGATTATCTGTTTTCCAGAATCTAGAGGCTCCATTGTAGCAAAATGCTTATTGAAATCAGCAAATGGGCCTCTAAGCCACATGGAGAGAGATGGCAGGAGAGGGAAGTTGCAGCTTTTATTCATAACTCTTCTGACTCCGTGTACTCTCTAGTGATTGCTTTTTCATGTTGCTGATTCATTTAAAGACAGGGGCTAAATAGGTTACCTCCTATTTGTGAACATTTCTTTTCCTTTTGAAATTTTCCGCCTTATATTTTGTATTTAGAGAGAATGCATGCCAGCATAGGAACTCTGAGAAAGATCAGCAGTTTGTCTTTGCTTTTATTCTTTGAGACAGGGGGTCATGTAGCCAAAGATGATCCTTGTGTCTGAGTCATGTAGCCAAAGATGATCCATTTTCAAGTGCTGAGATTATAGGCATATGCTGCCATACTTAGGGTTTTTTTTGGGGTGAGCAGGTTGGGATAGGCTTTTTCTGCATAGCCCTGGCTGTCCTGGAACTCACTCTGTGCACAAGGCTGGCACAGAGATCCAAGTGCTGGGATTAATGGCGTGTACCACACCCCCGGCTGTATCAAATATTTTGAACCTTCATGGAAACCACATTTCCTCCTCGTCCCCACCTCATATTTACTTCAGGTTTTTGCTTAGTCAGTGGCTCTGTAGCATTCCTTGCAAAGATTCTGGCTTTAACTTGCCAAGCTGCTCAGAAGTAAATCTGGGGCTAGAGATGTGGCTCAGTCAAGTGCTTACTAGCCACACATGAAGATCTGGGTGTAGGTAGTCAAGACTTACATCTGGGGACAGTGGGGAGGCACAGACAGGTGAATCCCTAGAGCTTTAAAAAATAACATTTGTTCTTTGTTAATTTAATATATTTGCAATGCATTATGGTTACCCCCATCTTCTTTACAAATGTCTTCTTTTTCCTTTTCTAAAGATTTATTTATTTTTATATATGAGTGCAATGTCTTCCTATACATCTGTATGACAGAAGATGGCATCAGATCCCATATAATGGTTGTGAGCCACCATGTGGGTCCTGGGAATTGAACTAAGGACCTCTGGAAGAGCAGTCAGTGTTCTTAACCACTGAGCCATCTCTCCAGCCCCCTTACAAATATCTTAACTATATTTAGTAGCTTTTGTTTTTATTCGTGTGCTACAGAGTTTAACTAGAACTATCTCTATAAGCAGGTATATAACAGGGTTCTGTGCCTCTTCCTCTTCCAGAATCTGTCAGTTGTCAATAGATGCAGCACTAAATGCCCATAAACCACTTTTCTTCATAGCTGACTGTGAGGGGGGCTTAGTGTCAGTAGCCACAGTTACTGTGAGCTCATGACTGTCATGACATGTTGTGCTTAGAAGATAGCATTTTGAAGACTGTGCTCCCTAAGTCTGAGGCTGTAATCAGCATCTGTGAAGCCATGGGTCCTTGTGTTCACTTCTGTTCACTGCAAGGGAAGACTTCTCTTTTGACAGCTGAGAATAGCCTTTGTCTGTGTGTATAAGAAGGAATTCTCAAGGTGGTTTGGTGCTGTGTTGATTCAGCTAAGCGGTAGCTTAGGTTCTTCTCTAAAATGTCAGATCCATCTTTCTTTCTCTTTTGAGATAGTGTCTGGCTATGTGGCACAGACTAACCTTGAACTTGCCATTTTACTGCCTCTTGAGAGTATAGGTATATGCCACCACATGCCTGCTGGAATTATTTTTTAACAATGAAGACTGTAACCAGGCACTGTGCTAAGCACCTCATTAATTTATCTACCCTTGCATAATTGTAATGTGTTTTAGATATACAGTATACCATGTGGTATCTACTCTATACAAGTATATATATATATGTATATATATTTGAGATAGCTGTCCTTGAAATTTCTATGTAGCCAAGTATGACCTTAAACTTCTGATCTTGCCTGTGCCTGTTGAATGCTGGGATTCCATGTACCACACCCAGTCTGTGTAGTGCTAGAGATCAAACCCAGCACTTTGTGCATGCTAGGCAAACAGTCTATCAATAGAACTATATCTCCAGCCCTCATGGTATCTTCAGTGGCTTCCAAATGAGCCTACCATTATTTACTTAAAATCCTCTTTGTAGGTGAATGATTCTGTCTACTTTCTTTCTGGGTACAAGAACCTGGACATAAGAACTCTTTCTGAAGGGTCTGACTCCTGCTAATTCTGTACACCATGCTGTGCTAGCACTCTACTTTTTTCCCTTTTCTATAGCACACTCCTGAGACAGGCATTTTCCCCCATTTGATGAGATGAAACTGAGACCAAGAAGTTAGGAAACATCTCTAAGAGCTAAGATAATAAGTCACTGGAAGGGTTCAAACCTGGTCAGACTCCAAAGACTATATGCTTGTCCTGTAATAATAGGTTACAGCAAATAATTTGTTTACCATTTTGGTTTTTCTTTGTTTTAGGGTTTTTTTTTTTTTTTTTTTTTTGGATGAATTCTCAGCCTTAGAGTTCCTGAGTCAGAGATCATTGTAGGAGCCTTGCCACCTACAGTCTGCCTTCTAAAAGGACTGTATAAATGTGTACTTCCACTAAATATCCTCCAGGGTGGGTCTCACCAGATCTCTATAGTGTCAAATCCTGTCTCTCAGGTGCCAGTATAGTCTTGTTGCCAGAGGATGCTGTGCTGTGGGACAGGCTGGCCACTTTCCTGAATGATGCTTGGAATTGACAATGCATTTCCTGAGTCATTCCCACAGATCTGTAGCCTTGTCCTATGGTTTGTGGGCTCTCAGATTCTACCAGCTGTCTCTGTGGAAGCTAGTACTAAACTCAGGTTTAGTCTGTCCCCAGAGATTTTTGTAAATCAGGAGTCCCCACTTCACCCTGCAAGCAAGCACCTGCCTCCGAGGGGGTTCAGATAAGAAAAAGGCGAACATCTCTTCCAAGCTGGGCAGTCTAAAGGAAGAGACCAGAAGGGCATCTAGTTATTACCAAAGGCTTTGACTGTCGAGTACAAAACCGATGCCAGAATACCAGTCTTAACAGAGAATATTGAGGGTTTGCCTTTGTTGTGTTTTGTGTCCCCTCCTCATCAGGAATATTCTTGTTAAATTTCTTTTCTTAGTTTTGGGAAAAGTTGCTCCTCCTATCATCCCATCCCCCACTCTATCATACCCAGAAACTCTGAGAAACACTTTCTCCTTTTATAGGGAAGAGATACCATGTGACCCTAAGAAGGCAAGACCACCCCCATTCCATCACCTGCCCCTTATACCGAAGGAATGTTTTCTTAAGTTTTTCCATCTAAGGCCCTGCCTGAGTTTGGTGTGTTCCCCTTATAGCTCTGCAGGGACCTTGAGAGGTCATTGATCCATCTAGCTGCCATGGGATCCCTCTGTGGCTGCTCTGGGGGGAGCCCTGTACATTTGAGGTTTCCTTTCTGTTTGGTTAGAGGCTTATGTCCCTGCATGTGTCATCTGGGGTAGGGCGAGGTGAGGGGAGCCTTGTGCTTAATGGGAGATTCTAAATGCTCGGACTGCTGAGAGGCTCTGGGAGTGTTGATTAGAGTTAAGCCCCGAGTGGCTGCTAATGTACATTCCTGACTGATAGGGACCAGATAGTGTGCTCCAAGCAATATTTTTAACCTGTGGAGATATGGAAGCTTAAAGGAGTTAAGCTTTTCTGCTACTTTTGGTGACACTAGGTGCTAAATTCCCTGCTGACATGAATAGCTTTGGGTCCTGGGCATTATGAACAAACAAACAACAACACACCACCTTCTCACTTTGAAGTCTCTTTTCCATTCTTTCCTTGTTTTGCAGCTTTCTTTTTACTTTGCTGATAGTATACATGTCTCCCCAGACTGTGCCTTGATCTTTCTGTCTCTCCCTCTGTGCCTAAAGTAAAGCTTTGGTGAAAGATAGGAGAAAGGAAGATCACAAACACAAGGAAGTTTCTGAGAGAGACAGGTTACTGCCATCTGCCCTTTCTTAGTTAGATCTCACACAGGCTATGTGGAACTTCTTGTTGTCTGGTAGAAAGTTGACTAGCAATGAAGGCTCTCAGGTGGAAGAGAAGGTGGGTGGTTAGGGCTGCCAGTGGCAGGTGAACTAGAAGCTGGAGCGGCTTCTCTGCTAATGCCCTGAGTTCTGTCTTCAGGACAGAAAGGGTTCCCCATCCCTCACCCCCCAATCACACTCATTCCGCCTGGTGTGTGTTTCTTCCTCCTGATCACAGGCAGTGCCAACAAAAGCATTTCCTCTCCTGTTTTCAGGTATGGCCTTTGGCCTCGGGCCGACTGGGGCAGTGCTTACACACCATCCAGACTGAAGACCGAGTCTGGTCCATTGCCATCAGCCCGATACTCAGGTAAGGGAGACATGTTTGGGTTTTTGTCTAACACAAGAATGTGTTCATTTTATTAGGTCAGATAAGCTAGAGAAATCTTCACTAGTATACTCTAGGTTGCTATGAACCACTCTCCTGGAGATTTAAAATTCCCTAGACTTGAGGGCTTTAGGTCTTTTCACGTACTTGTGGAACTGAGATAACCTTTCCTAAGCATCTGATGAGAAATGGTAAGGCAAAGATACCACCCTGGAATGTAACTGAGGGGTCAGGGCTCCCTTTTGGGAGCAGATGTCCTTGGGATTGCTCCAAAGCAAAGGCTTCTCAGTGTACCTGAGATCTAACAGCAGCAGCTAGCCTGCTGTCAGGCCTCCTCTCTGCTTTGTTCCCTGACAATGTCTTTTGGAGTATCCCTTACAGACTCTAGGTATCAGGAGAGGAGGAGAGGTTTGGGGCTTCCCACCTGGGCCCTCATCTATATATGTAAAGGAACAGAAACAGTGATAATTGTAGTGGAAGTGCAACTCTGTTTTATTATTTGATGTATGTGGTAGTTTGGCCTGTCCACCACTTGTGTGTCTGGTGCCCATGGAGACCAGAAGAGGGTGTTGCATCTGGGATTGCAGTTACAGATCATTGTGAGCCACCATGTGGGTGCTGGGAATCAAACCCAGGTCCTCCGGAAGAGCAGCCAGAGCTCTTAACTGCTGAGCCATCTCTCCATCCGAAGCTCTTAAAAACAAAAACAAACAAAGCAAAACCAAAAAAACACTAAATCTTGCTGTATAGCTGAGGCTAGTTTAGAACTCACTACATAGCTCAGACTGATCTTCCTGCCACAGCATTTCTCAATGGCTGGGATTACAAGTGCAAGACACTAAATGCAGCTGTTTCTTCAGCTTTCACTAGCCAGGTGTATTGGTTTATACCAATAATCCCAGCGTTGAGGGAGACAAGGCAGGAATGCCACCCCATGAGCTTGAGGCCACCTTGGGCTATAAGGGGAGTGCCAGACCAGCCTAGGCCACTGACTGAGACCCCGTCTCAAAAACAAAATAAAAAACTAAAACTGGAGATATGAACAAGTGAGCTTTACATCCCCGACTTCTGTTTTTTAGTTATTATTATTATTAAAAACATTTTATTGACTTATGTTCATTATACATAATATTGAGTTTCATGTAGAAAATTTCTTTTAGATATATCATGTGCTTTTGTCCAGGCTTTTTAGAAAATCTTTTATTGCTTTGTATGTTTTGCTTGTGTGTATCTCTGTGTATCAATCACATACATGCAGTACCCCCAGAGAGGCCAGAAGAGGGCGTTGGATCCCCTGGGACTGGAGTTACAGATGCCTGTGAGCCACCATGTCGTGCTGGGGATCAAACCCAGGTCCTCCAGAAGAGCAGTTGGGGTCTTAGCTGATGAGCCATTGTGCTAGCACCTATCTAGACTATCTATGAACCAAGGCTGGGCCTCGCTCCTCCCCAGTGGGGTTTAGACACTTTCCTATACTTGAACTATAATAGAAGTTAGTAAAGTCTGTGTGTATTTCCTTGATGCTCTCATCCCACCTGAATGGACTTGGGAAAGCTGCAGGGCTGCCCACTTCTACCACCTGATTAAGTCAATCACTTGTTTTTATAAGCAAGTTGGTGCCCTTTTGCTCAGCTCCCTTCGGCCTCTCTCTCCTCACCCCATGGAGCCTGTGCCCCTCCTCTTGCTCTCTTCCACAACTCCCTTCAGTTTTTTCCTTCCTAAGAATCAGAGCCGATTAGCCACGTCATTAATTCTTCAATTTGACGGCTGATATAGCAGGACCTGAAACACATTGCTGACCCCAGAGAATGGAGACCCCATTCCTTAGCATATTGACGATGGGAGAAGTTAATTAAAATTCCACAGAGCAGAGGTGTCGGCTAACCTATAAACCTGTCGCTTTTCAGAACAAATCATTCCAGCATCTTAGGAGAGAGGACAGGGAAGACCAGCGGGGGGAGTGGGGGCTCTGGGTGGAAGAATGGAGCTGGCCAGCCTTGCTTCCTCTGCAGCTTCTTCTTCTTCTTCTTCTTCTTCTTCTTCTTCTTCTTCTTCTTCTTCTTCTTCTTCTTCTTCTTCTTCTTCTTCTTCTTCTTCTTCTTGATTTTATTTATTATGTATACAACATTCTGCTTCCATGTATGTCTGCACACCAGAAGAGGGCACCAGATCTCATAACGGATGGTTGTGAGCCACCATGTGGTTGCTGGGAATTGAACTCAGGACCTCTGGAAGAGCAGTCGGCGCTTTTAACCTCTGAGCCATCTCTCTAGTCCATGCAGTTTCTTCTTAATGCACACTTCTGAAAGCTTATTAGCCAGGCTTCTGTGTCTGTGGGTGGTTGTGTGGGTACTAAAGGAAGGCAAGTGGAGGTGACAGGTGTGCCAGTGACTTTGTCTTAGCGATTGCTTGTGGCTTTGGCTGGCTTCAGGAGGCTGGGAGAGGCTTGTTGGTAGAAGGGACTCTGGCTAGAGATGTCCATGTGTTTACTACATGTTTACTGAGGCCAAAGAGTATGGATGGGCTCCCCCCCTACACTGCTACCCCCCTACACCCCAACCTTATAGTCATCTACTCTAACTGCATCATCTAGAGAGTGTTGGGTTACTTCTCCACAGCAACCAAAAAGACCACATAACGCCTATTGCAGATGGCGTCAGTAAGAGAAGTTGAGGATAGAATTTACCTTCCTCATTAAGAAGCATTTGAGATCATAGTAAATTGAGTTTGAGTTTTTTGGACATAACTTGGAGACTGACCATGGGCAAGCACATGACTTTGTAATGTTAGTATTACTGTGGAATGAACACCACCCTTCTAGCTGGTAGTCACTGTTAGCTGGCTGTTCTCGCTATGCAAACCCTCTGCTAAAGTCCCTTTTGGGTCCCTTTCTGGTTGTTTTTTTTTTTTTTTTTTTCACATTCTTCTTCAGTTTTCTTGGTGTACTTTCTTACATGATTCCTTTGTCCATCATTGGCTGGCTGTTTAGTGTTGACTGTGAAGTTATTTGATATGGCTTTTTTCTTAATTTTACAGATGATGTCTTGAACTCTGTTTATGTTTGTTATGTTTTTTGAGACAAGGTCTTGCTATGTAGCCCTGTCTGGCCTGGAGCTCATAGAGCTCTGCCTATATGTGCCTCCCCAGGTCTGGGTTAAAGACATGTACCACCATGCCTGGCAGATATATGCATGTATATTTCATTTATTTATTTTTGTGAGTGCATCAGTGTATGCGTGCATGTGTATGCGCTCCAGTGTATTTGGTACATATGTGGAAAACAGAGGACAACTTTAGTAATTATTTCTGACCTTCCACCATGTAGGTCCCAGGGATAGAACTCAGGTTGGACTCTCTTAAAAACTTGTGTTGGGGATTCTGACTTTATACTAGACATCCAGAACATATGCTGGGGTTTTATTGTATTCAAAGAAAATACTGGGCTGTCCTGGAACTCCCTTTGTAGACCAGGCTGGCCTCAAACTCACTGAGATCCACCTGCCTCTGCCTCCAAGTGAAGGGACTAAAGGTGTGAGCCTCCACCACCTTTATTCCCAACACTCTGGAGGCAGAGGCAGGTGCATTTCTGTGAATTCTAGGCCAGCCAGCACTCAAAGCAAACAACTCATCTATCCTTTTAACCCGGAGAAGCACTGACTTTGAGCTTCAAGGTCTGGTCTTTAGAGAGTCGGGTCTCCTTTGCCTGCTGCTAGCGGGTGCTGTAGGCAAATCATTCCCCCTTTCTGTACTGTCTTTACAGACATGACTAGATTACAGTGAAAAATGACCAGAAAGAGTATATATAAGCTGGGCTGTAGTGGCGAACACCTTTAATCCCAGCACTTGGGAGGCAGAGGCAGGCAGATCTTTGTGAGTTCAAGGCCAGCCTGATCTATAAAGCAAGTTCTGGGACAGCCAGAGATGTTACATAGAGAAACTGTGTTTAGAAAAAGAAAAGATGGTATAAAGACTAAAGTCCTGTAATAGTATGCCATCTTATCTAATGCAGCATTTGCTTAGTACTTAGTTGCTTTCAAGCCTATTTCTTAGGCTTCTCTAGGCTTCTGCCTCCCTGGACTCACACTGCTCTTTTGTAGTCTTCCTGAGGTAGAGTCTCCACGGGAATCTCTCTTCCTTTTGCTTGTTCTTTTGAAGTGATCCTCAATGGCTGCCTTCTGTCACCTCCCTGCTACTATTCCTGTTGAATGTGTTTGTCAATCACAGGATGACATGGCCCTGTACCCCTTAGGAACAGCATTAAGGGCTGTGAGTAGCCGCAGTTCTCTAAGGACAAGTATTCCAGTTTCCCTTGCTGCTTCCTTGAAAAGTTGGAAGGACTCTGGACAGCAAAGAGACCTTACACTGGTCTATTCTCAATCACTGTCTTCTTCCTGCTAAAACAATTAGTCCTGCGCACTTGATTGTCGATGTTCTTTGATTTTTCCCTCTTTTTTTCACATATTTGTACTCAGGCACTTTCAGTATGAATATGGACCTCAAATTCCAGGCTTAGCATGAGGTACTTTTGACTAAGAGAAAGCAGGAATTCTGACCTGTGTCTAGGTATCACCTTTCCTTCTTTCTGTGACTTTGAATTTTTAAACTGTAAACAGTGGTAGAGAGTGATATTTAATACCAGTTGTGTACTCAAATTTATGCTTATCTATGTATGTATGTATGTATGTATGTATGTATGTATGTATTTTGGAGATTCAGTTTCTCTGTGTAGCCCTGGGTGTCCTGGAACTCTCTCTGTAGACCAGGATGACCTTGAACTCAGAGATCTGCCTGCCTCTGCCTCTGGAGTGCTGGGTTTAAAGGCGTGTGCCACCACCCAGCTCAAAGCTATGCTTACTCAAAAAAAAAAAAATACTAAAAGAAATAGTAGGTGTCAAAGGCTGGTGGCAGGCAAGGATGTCTTCCTTTGATTCCCACCCACCTTTCTTATCCTGTTGTCAAGATTCAAGTCTTATGGACTGAGGCCCTGCTGCATAGAGGAGGTAAAGAAGGCACACACTGTTGCTAGGACAGAATGCTCTGTGTTTGATTCCACAGTTGGGTGGCAGAAATGTATTATACGTGGTCTCAGATACAGTTCTTGAGGTCACTGTGAATTTTGAGTGTTTTTATTTTTTTTCACAGTCCACAGAGGCCTTTTATTTATGTGTTTTACATCTCTAGAAAAACAATCCCAGAATTTTCCTCCTGTGTGTTTTCATCTTGCCTCTTCATAGTTCATGGTGCCAATTGAGGTTGTCAGAACAATGAAGCCAAAATTATGGAATGTGAGCAGATTATTCCACCATTTTCCTAGGTCTTTGAGTTGCATGTCATCTATAGGGCTGATCACACCACACTTGTTCACTGCCTGTGAGGTTCGTGATGACTTTCCCAGCTCCGTGGTCATGAGTGATTTCAGATTCACCGATGTAATCGTGCTTCATCATCACAGTTAGGAGCCAAACAATGGCTTTGCAGCAGGGCCTGATGAGGACCTGGACCTGGTGTTTTCCTCTCTTCTCAGCATCAGCCAGGACATTCATGTGCACCATGGCGGAAAGAGGCTCTGACTGCTTTTCATCTCCTCCTCCTCCTCCTCCTCCTTCTTCTTTTTTTGGTTTTTTGAGACAGGGTTTCTTTGTGTAGCTTTGGAGCCTGTCCTGGAACTGGCTCTGTAGACCAGGCTGGCCTTGAACTCACAGAGATCCGCCTGCCTCTGCCTCCCGAGTGCTGGGATTAAAGGTGTGCACCACCAATGCCCGGCTATTTTATTGCTACCTAAAAGTTATTTCTACCTGAATGAAGTTAGTAAATACTCAAGAACAATACAAAATACTTTAAAAATTTTGTTTTTGTTTTTGTTTTCCGAGATAGGGTTTCTCTGTGGCTTTGGAAGCTGTCCTGGAACTAGCGATTATAGACCAGGCTGGTCTTGAACTCACAGAGATCCGCCTGCCTCTGCCTCCCGAGTGCTGGGATTAAAGACATGCGCCACCACCGCCTGGCTTAAATTTTTTTTTTTTAATTTTTTTAATTTTTTGGTGTTTTCAAGACAGGGTCTCACTATGTAGTTCTAACTGACTTCAAACTCACAGAGGTCCATCTGCTTGTCTCCCAAGTGCTGGGATTAAAGGTGTATACACTACTCCCAGTCCTACAAAACTATTTATGAGACTTCATTCCTCATTAAAAGTGGGGTGGAGAGATAGCTTAGTGGTTAAGAGCACTGACTGCTCTTCCAGAGAACCCAGATCTGATCCCAGCATCCACATGGCACAGTGGTTCACCACCAACTGTAACTCCAGTCCCAGGCCCCTTGAAAGCCTCTGTGGGAACCTGGAAGCACTCCTTGACACAGGGCATGGTAGGGGGAGGCCATGAGAGAGGCTGGGGCTTGCTCAGGCCAATGCTTCTGCCATTCTGGGAGCACACATGCGCAGTTTGTTTGGTTTTCTGGACCCCTCCATCCTGCAGTTGGGGCCTGTGGTGAAATAAATCTATGTTTGCCTGGAAAGAGAAGAGCGATGAATATGTAGCTCTCCCTCTCTCTGCAGACATCATATCTGTTTGCTTGAAAGGAGTAAAAGAAAAACAGTACTTGGTAGAGCCCTTGCGAATCCATGAGCACCTCTGGTGTCATGTGGGTGAGTGTGGTCAGGAAGGCTTCCCCACACTCTTGGGCCTTAATCCCTTCTCTCCAGCTTCTGTCATCAGGGAAATATATGAGTGGTATAGGTGGAGAAACTTGACTTAGCTGTGTTATTAAATATACAATGTAATTTTGTGTGCTGTGGTGGCCTGTTTGTTTTGGGGGGATTAGTCCAAGTCTGCATGAAATGTACCGATTCAAATTTGTAAAGTGAGTTGTGGCCTCTGGGGGTTTTGATGGCGAAGCTGCTCCTTCTTGCTTCATTTCTCCCAGAGGTGAGGGTGGGTCTGGAAGGCAAGCCAGCACTGTGCAGTGTTTGGCAGTGGGTGAGGGTACTGGGAGAGCAAGGTGTTTGTTCCAGCAGCTCCAGGCTTTACTGTGTGCTGTGTGCGGTAGATGCCGTCCACCAGCCTGCTGAAGTACATCTTTCTTCACTGGAGGGTAACTGCATTGGAGAGAGCTCTGGCAGCTGAGAGTTGGGGAAAGCTGCAGTTTCGGTGTGGGCCCCACTGGCTCTCTTCTCTGCTGCTGCTTCTGTTCCTGGGCATCGTCACCCCTCAGTGCTTTGAGGGAGGAGGAGGAGGCAAATATAGAGTCTGTCTGTAGCTCTCCCTCTGGTTGTGAGGAGCTGCTGTATATGGGGGTCTCCCGCCTCCATGAGCAGTACTTCATCTCCCAACTCCTCCTGCTGGCTCAGGTGGCCATGTGGCTTAAGGATCTTTCTCTCTTTCTTTCTTCTCTCATCCTAGAGTTGAGGGGTGCCTTCTTTGGGGCCTGAGGAAAGAAGGCCTGCTGAGCTAGACAAGAGTGTCCCTTGATGGACAAGGAGTATCCCTTGATGATGAGAGTCAGAGTTTACACAAAGACACTGAAGGGGCTGGTGTGGCTGGAAGGGGAAGACAGAAGACTTGTGTGGTATGAGGTGGCCACAGGTTCAGCTTGAAATGCTTTGACATTGTCGGGCATTTGTGATGTGTGGTGGGCATTGCATCGGGGCAGGCCTTACGATCTTTGCCCTGTGCCCTCCATCACTGCCTATGCAAATTTTGTGCAAAAATTGAAGCTCCTGGGAGGTCACATTTGTCAGGGGCAGGACCAGATACTGGGGTCAGTTTCAGTTCCTCGGGACTTGGGGTAGAATGGCGCAGCGAGACACCCTCCCATGCCTAGCTGGCTCAGAACCCCTTTTTAGGAGCAGCTTCTTGCCTGGTAAGTGTGGTTGGCTCACTTGTCAAGAACTGACTTTAAAAACAAAACAAAAAATAACTGACTTAAATAAAAACACTACAAATAGCAAGGGGCTACTACAGAAGGGTTAGATAATGTGTGCACTGAGTTGATATATTGAGTCTGTGTCCTTGCCAGCAGAGATCCATTCCCATTCCCCAATCTCAGTGTCGGTATTTTTTTCTTTTAGATTTATTTTTATTTTTATTTTTTTGGTTTTTCGAGACAGGGTTTCTCTGTGTAGCTTTGGAGCCTATCCTGGCACTTGCTCTGGAGACCAGGCTGGCCTCGAACTCAGAGATCCGCCTGCCTCTGCCTCCTGAGTGCTGGGGTTAAAGGTGTGTGCCACCAATGCCCGGCTTAGATTTATTTTTATTTTTAATCAGGTGTATGTTTGTGTGTAAGAAAGAGAGAGAGGGGGGAGAGGGAGAGAGGAGAGAGAGAGAGAGAGAGAGAGAGAGAGAGAGAGAGAGAGAGAGACTGCCATGTGTAGGGGTGACTGACGTGGGTGCTGGGGTGAGAACCTCTGGAGGGGAGTATGTGCTCTTCTTATCTGCTTAGCCCCTTCTTCAGCCCCCTGGTATTCCCTCACTGTCTCTGACATCTTCCTTTCCCTCCAACCTCAATTCCTTCCTCCTCCTCTTTCATCCTTTTCCTGCTCAAGAATTGCTGTTACTATGTGCAGAGGCAGGCAGGTTTCTTAAGAGTTAAGGCCAGCCTGTCTGCATAGTGAACTCCAGGACAACCAGCACTGCACAGGGAGACCGTGTTCCACCAAAATTAAACAAACAGAAGCTATTATCTTCCTGTCACTAGAGAAAACACCATGAACTAGATGGGAGGATCAGATGGGGAGGTAGTGCAATATGGTTAGTTCTCCGTGGAGGCTCAAGAGGACCCCAGGGAAACAAATGGCTAAGAAGAATGGGCTCTGCTGTTACTGTTGTTACAGCGAAGTAGCATTAGTCTACTATGATTTATGATCGGTTTCAAAATAACTGGAAGTGTCAGAAGTTTTCTTTTTCTTTCTTTTCTTTTCTTTCTTTTTTTCTTTTTCTTTCTTTCTTTTTTTTTTTTTTTGAGATAGGGTCTCACAGTATATACTGGCTGTCTTAGAACTCCCCATGTAGACCAGACAGGCTTCAAACTCACAGAGATCTGCCAGTTTCTGCCTCTCCTGCTTGGTATTAAAGGAGTGCACCACCATGCTTTGGCATCAGAGGGTTTCCAACACAGAGAAATGATCTTCTGTGTGTTTGATTACTATACTTGTATAAACATATCAAGTTATTTATTATACTGTCCCCTATAGATCTATCCAACCCTGATGTGTCAGATAAAAAATAGAATGAAAAGAGCCGTGAATCGATCAGTGTCCCCTCCTACTGTCTGCCCCACCTGCTATCTGAAGTCCCCACCTGGACCACCTTTTCTGTCCTCTGTTCATCTCCTTGTGCCCTGGCTGCCGTGTGCAGTGTGCCTGTGTTTACCTTTCTTTGATCATGGTTCTACTGACAGATAATTTAGCAGTCACATCCCAAGGTGGAAGCATGGTGTTAATGTTAAAATTAGGGTGTTTTTTTTTCTTTTCTCTCTCTCTTTCCTTTTCCTCTTTAAACTTCAGTGGGTGAGAGAGGGAGGTGGGAGGGTAAAGGGGAGTCATAAATTCTGAGACTGGTGTAGCTGTTCTTGGAGCAGCCAGGAAGCCTCTGATGTCGCCACAGCACTTTCATTAACATTTAAATTAAGGGTTTGTTTTCCAGGCTGTTTTATAGGCTGGGACCTTTCATGGCCTGTCACATGCAGCACCCACCCCCTTCCCCAAGCAAGTGTGTAATTGTAGCCACTGCTCTGTCCTAACTCTGGGTTGTAGCCGGAGGTTCAAAGGGAGTTCCTGGGGATGAAGTTGTGGCAGTACAAGCTGTGACAGCCAGGCTGGGGTGTTACTGTTCAGAGGAAGGTGCTCCCGGGCTCCAGCTCCTTTTCCTGACCTGTACTTTTCTTTGCCTTTCCTTGAAGGTGCATACTTCAGTCTGAGTCTGACCTCTGCCACACTTTGTTCCCTTGGGCCATGGGCAGTGGGAAGGACACCTCTGTCCCTTTGGGCCTGGAAGCAGTCTTTCTAAACATGCCTATCTTTTCCCTCCTTTAGCCCTTTTAGCATCATGATACTTGTACTCAGGGGTTACCGTCTGCAGAAGAATTATAATGTGATAGGGTCTTTTGATCCTAAAAAGCCCTTGCCTGCATAGACCGACAGGTGTGTGCCCACACACTCAGTCACTAGTTCTCCATACGTCTGAGCTGGAAAAAGCTTCCTGAGGCCTTTGAGGAAACTCCTCTCACAGATATTGGAACTCAGGGCAAGTGCTTCTCACCTTTAAGCTTTAAGCATATTGTGTTGAAGCTTCCTTCATCAGAATAGCTGGCAGCAGAAGGGTTTTGAAGACATCCTTGTCAGTCTTTTCTTTACTGTCAGTCTTCTTTTTGACAGCAGGAGTATGTGCCCCTGCACAAGGTGTCAGTGAGTTCACACCTCTAAAGCATCCTTCCCTCCCTGCATGAGAGAGACCTGGACTTTCTGTTGAGAAGCTGTGGTTTTCTTTTCCTTGGGCATTGCTTCACTGTGTGAGTCTCTACATAGTTCTTCCTACCTTACTAAACTCCTGAAACCACCATGACTTCTCTCTGTCAGGTGGAAGACAGCTGAATGTCACCTACTCCTGTCCCAGGTAGGTAGTAGCCTTGCCAACAGGTGGACACCCTCATGCCCCGGGGTCCTGCCCGAAGGGAGGGAGGGAGGTGCTGGGAGGACTCCACTGCAGGTGTTGGCTGGGCTCGGATTGCAGGCTGGTGCTCAGCTCTGGCCTGGTGGTGATTAATCTGGGGCTCAGCCAGCAGAGGCTCTGGCAGGGCAGCTTTGGTCCCTCACTGTGAAGACCTTTGGCTTAGAGACAGAATTGATCTCTGTAGCTTGCTTCGGCTTGGGGTTTGATCTGTCAAGGCTAAAGGGGAACCTGATGGTGGAGCGGAAGCTTCTAGCCCTGCCTGACTTATGGCACTGATCCGTCCCAGTGGCCTTGCCACAAAAATACTCATATATTTAAGAAGATTCCTCCACTGTTAGCTCTAACACTCAGATCAGTCAGCATAGGATCCTCGTGAATGATGTGTTTCCACAGCAGGTGGAGCTTTGAGCAGAGTGGGGACTGGGAATGAGCAAAAAGGGTAACAGTGGGTCTATGACTGGATCAGGAGCAGGGTGTGTTTGAGGAGGATCATGTTGGGGTGGAGGGACCACCCCATCCTTCTGCATTAAGGTGGTCCTCAGGCCATTCTCGCAGATTTTAATATTTCACTTTAGAAGTCTCAGGTTCTTTGTGCTCCGTTTCACTTTTCCATTTCTTCTTTTAAGGGGGCCTCTACTTGCCACCGCCACTGCCATTGCCTTCCTCTTGCTGAGTGTTAGTCCCTGGGCTCCGGGTCATGGAGCCAGTTGTCTGTCTTCTCTAAGTTCAGAGCAGACAGATATGCTCTGCTTGGCCATGAGCTTAGGGTCCAAGAATAGGAATTCTGCTGGTACCTGTGTCTGTGAATATCAGTGGGTTTCATGATTATGTTGTTATATTTGGCAGTTGTTTGAGGCCCAAGACCTGGGACATTCTTCTCATACCATGAAGGAGAATTGGCATCCATGTGTTTCCCAGCACCGGCATGGTGATAGGAGTTGGCTGCATGCATAGATGCTGTGAATTACAGAAATTTGTGCTGAGCCTCAGTTTTTCTGTGCTGACTCAGTTAGTGTGCAAGATGACAAAAAGAATGCATTCATGCAACAACAAAACCCATCAATTTATTTGGCTCTTCCTTCAGACCCAGTCTGTAAATGGATTGATTGGATGTCAGCTAACCTTGTGGGGCATGCCTTTAATTCCAGCACTCAGGAGGCAGAGGCAGAGGCAGGCCTATCTCTGAGTTCCAGGACAACCAGGGCTGTATAGAGAAACCCTGTCTCAAAACAAACAGATAAAAAGAAGTGCATGCCTGTTGCTGCAGGTGTAGTCTCTCTGCCTCTGGAATGCCCTGTTAAAACAGTATTCAACATTCTTGCCTCTCCTCTTTTCCTCTTAATGAATTAACTAATTAATCAATTAATTTGTATGTGGTGCATGTGTAGGGGTCATAGGACAACTTGTGAAAGCTGATTCTCTCCTTCTACCATATGGGTCCTGGTGATAGAATTCAGAGTATCAGGCTTGGTGGGAAGCCCCTGTACCCACCAAACCATCTCACTGGCCCATCCTTGCCACTTCTCTCTGCTTGCTCTTGCTTCTCTTTTCAGCCAGGACATTTTCATAGGTTATAGTATGTAACCTGTCACAGAGACTTAGTGAAGGGCCACCGGAGGCGCTTTTGAGGAATGGAAGGAGGAGGGAGGGAAAGGCCAGGAGCTTCTGGCCCAGGAAATTGCTTTCTGCAGATTTCCTTTTTCATCATTTTCAGTTCAAATAAAAAACATGAATGAGCACCAAGAAGTCTAGGGCAGATACACGGGTGCTGGTTGGAGTGTGAGAGCTTGTAGAATGATCAGTAGTGACTTTCTTTGCAGGAGGGGATCTCAAGTAATGAGAGAGAATCTTTTAGGAGATTGCAAGATGGCCAGGTGGGTAAAGGTGCCTGCCATCAAGCCTGGTGACCTGAGACCAATCCCTAGAACCCACATAGTAGGAGAAAAATTGACAAGCTGTCCTCTGACCTCCACATTCATGCTGTGGCACACAGGACATATCATGCCCTCATACAAACATACACACAAGATAAAAATGTTTTGAAAAAAATCACATGGCTAGGGACATAGCTCAGTTGTTTTGGACCTGACTTTGAAATCCAGAACCCATGATAGAAGAAAGTGGTGGGGGAGTTGGGTGTGGTAGCATGCAGCACGTTCTTGTAACGCCAGCACTGTGTGTCACCTGGGCTAACTGACTGGCTAGCTAGCTTGGCCCACTTGGTGAGCTCTAGGCTATTGAGAAACCCTGTGTCAATAAACGAGGTAGATGGTAACCGAAGAGTGACATCTCAAGGTTTTATACAGACACTTACATTGCCCCACTCAAGAACACACACAATCAATTTAAAATCATAATTCTCAGTGTTCTCTTATTCAGACTTGTCTCTGGCTCTGTTTAGCTTGTCTTGCTTTCTCCTTTGTTCTTTACTGTGACAAAGTCATGATCCAGCTTCTGGAACATGGCCATGGGATGGAAACAGTAGCATTGTCTACAGTCAGGACACTTTCTGAAGCATGCATACAGACCCTGGGAACAGGAGCTCAGCTGAGGGCAGGACAGCTTGTGTTCTGTGGTCCTCCTAACACCAGTGAGCGAGCAGGCTTGATAACCTGATGTGAGTGATGCCGCTAGGCCTTTTCCTCTCTCACTGTCCTTGCTTCTGCCCCCTGCAGCATTCTGCTTTCAGGCTAGTGGCATTAGTCTGTGCAGCCCTCAGATGCTTTGCTGATGCTGGAGATGTGGGTGGACAGTGGTAGCCACCACATATGCTGACACAGTAGGAAAGCAGGCGAGAAACGTGAAAGCTGGGCGAAGCACCGAGACTGGGGTGGGCAGGAGTTGAATAAACGCACACCTCAGTAATAGAAAACACGGTGGCCCTTTCTGCCTCTGACCACCACAAATGATATATGTACCTCTTTCTACCTGTTGCTGTCACAAGTGTCCCTTCTTTCCTTCCTTCTTTATAGATTAAGAATTTTATGGCCAGGTAGTGGTGGCCCACTCCTTTAATTCCAGCACTGGGGAGGCAGAGGCAGGCAGACCTCTGTGAGTTTGAGGCCAGCTTGGTCTCTAGAGCGAATTCCATGACAGCCAAGCTACACAGAGAATCCCTGTCTTGAAACACACACACACACACACACACACACACACACACACACACACACATTTTGTAGTGCTGTGGATGAAACACAGGTCTGATACACGCTAGGCCAGTGTCTGACCACAGACCTATATATCAAATTCTTTTTTGGGGGGGCATGTAGCTCAGGCTGTCCTTAAACTTGCTGTGTAGCTGAGATTGACCTTGAGCTCTTGGTTCTCCTGTCTCTGCCTCCTAAATGCTGGGATTGCAGTCATGTGTCACTGTCTTAGGGTTTCTATTGCTGTGAAGAGACACCATGACCAAGGGAACTCTTCTAAAGGGAAACATTTCATAGGGACTGGCTTACAGGCTTAGTCCATTATCATCATGGCACATGCAGGCAGACATGGTATTAGAGACAGAGCTGAGAGGTCTACAGCTGAATGGGCAGGCAGCAGGAAGAAAGAGGGACACTGGGCCTGGCTTGAGCATTTGAAACCTCAAAGTTCACCCCCAGTGACACTTCCTTCAACAAGACCACACCTACTTCAGCAAGGCCACACCTACTTCAGCAAGGCCACACCTACTTCAGCAAGGCCACACCTACTTCAGCAAGGCCACACCTACTTCAGCAAGACCACACCTACTTCAGCAAGGCCACACCTACTTCAGCAAGGCCACACCTACTTCAGCAAGGCCACACCTACTTCAGCAAGGCCACACCTACTTCAGCAAGGCCACACCTACTTCAGCAAGACCACACCTACTTCAGCAAGGCCACACCTACTTCAGCAAGGCCACACCTACTTCAGCAAGACCACACCTACTTCAGCAAGACCACACCTACTTCAGCAAGGCCACACCTACTTCAACAAGGCCACACCTACTTCAACAAGGCCACACCTACTTCAGCAAGACCACACCTACTTCAGCAAGGTCACAGGCCACATAATGTCATTCCCTATGAGCCTGTGGGGCCATTTTCATTCAGACCACCACAGCCACCATTCCTGGTACAATTAAGGAATTATGAGACTATGTTTTTGTTTTTATTCAGTGTTGGAGATCAAACACGGGACCTTACACATGCTTAGCAAGTGAACAATAAACATAGCTCTTTCCAGTAAGAAATTCCAAAAGAGAGGTTAGCTCAAGTCTTGCCCTTGAATAAGGCCTTCAGTGCCAAGTCAAAACTCTGGACCCTCAGGAGTACAGTCCTCTAATAGGCTGCTACAGGTTTAATTGTCCATTGCTGGCATAGTCTGTTCAGACTTGTTAGGTTCACAGAGAGCAACCAGCACAGAGTTCTTAGCCCTGAAACTCCCCCACCCAATGTGCGTGTTTGCTGGTGTACAAAGTCCCAGAACAACTTCCGCCTTGTTGAGGCATAGTCTCTCTTGTTTCTGTTGTGTGGCATACTTCACTTTAGTCAGCCCGAGAGATTATCTGCCTTCCCTCTCACTTCACACCAGACAGAAATTCTGCCATTACAGATGCGCCACCACATCTGACTTTTCCTTCCTTCCTTCCTTCCTTCCTTCCTTCCTTCCTTCCTTCCTTCCTTCTTCTTCTTTAATAATTTATTTATTTTTATTATTTTTTGTATGCATTGGTGTTTTACTTGCATGCATCTCTGTGTGAGGGTGTTGGATCCCCATGGGACTAGAGTTACAGTTTGAGCCACCATGTGGGTACTGGGAATTGAACCCAGGTCCTTTGGAAGAACAGCCAGTTCTCTTAACCACTGAGCAGTCTCTCTGGCCCCCGCATCTGGCTTTGCAGTGTGGGTTCTCAGGATGGAACTCAGGTCAGCAGGCATACTAGCAAGCACTTTCCAACCCCACCCCCAGCCATTGGTCACATTGGCAGGTCTCTCCCCCCCCCCCCCCCCGAGGCTTCTCTCCTTCTGGCTGTCCTGTTGGAGCTGCAGCATTAGCTGTTCTGGTCTAGCCTGGTCTTCTTCTCCCACCTGAATAGAAGGAAAACAGTGACTGGCGTCCCTGTAACATTTGACCAAGTGGGAAGGACTTAGGAGTTAATACATCAGAAATGTTCTCCTTTTTCTGCTTGTTTAATGTTTTTTAGTGCCCAAAGTAAGCTATGGTTGAGAATCTTAAAAACTAACAATAACAATAATAAATGATAGGAAAACATAGATTATCCAGAGGATAATCTGTATAAGTATAAGTCTGTCAGAAAATCCTTCTGTTTAAGGCTGGGTCCAAGAGTCATGAGAAGAAAAGTCAGAATTTTCAAATCATAAAATTGTATTAGGTTGGCAGCAAGTATCAAAATAAAAAGTTAAAAACCTTTTGCTACAAATTCTATTTCTAGGACTTGCCCTAAGGCAGTAACTGGACAAGTACATAAGAGGCATGTAAAAGACTTACATGAGGAGTACAGCCTGCCCATTAGTAGGGTTTTGGTTAAATATTTTGCAGTATGTTTACTCAGTTGAATACTGTGTAGCCTTTAAAAGAATGATATACATAAATTTTTTGACCCCTAAACGTATCAAAATAAACTGGGCAATGAAAGCATGTTTGTTTAAATGAGACTGGGTCTCTCTGTGTAGTCCTGGCTGTCTTGGAACTAGCTATATAGCCCAGGTTGGCTCAAACTCACAGAGATCCTCCAGCCTCTGCTTCCTGAGAACTGGGTTTAAAGGCATGCGCCACCATGCCTGGCTAAGCTTACCACTTTAAATGATTTTATCAGTTTTTACAGTTGTGCGTCATAGTTAAGTTTCAGATCATTTTCATTACTTCCCAAAGATTCCTTCTTTGTTTGTGTGCGCGTGCGTGTGCGTGCGCGCGTGCGCGCGCGCGCGCGCGTGTGTGTGTGTGTGTGTGTGTGTGTGTGTGTGTGTGTGTGTGATATGTGTATGCATGCGTGCCTATGCATGCATGGATGAAGGTCAGGAGTCAATATTGAGAGTCTTCCTTTATTACTTTTCACCTTATTGAGAACTTAGAGCTTGCTGTTTTGATGAGCAAGTAAAGAGGAACAAGAATGGAACCCAAGATAGGTTATTAACTAGTAATTTATTGGGAAATATATACTCACATGAGGAATCAATAAGCAGATTTGGCACTCCGAGAAGTCCAGTCCCAAATGCTTCCCAAAGCTGGCTGAACCCCGGGGCTGGGGGCGGGGGAGCAATCTCGAGCAAGCGCCCGTCTCCTCCTCGATATTTATCTTAACCTTTCCATACTTGTGACCATGCCTAGCTGGGCGAGGTCGTCAATACAAGTATCGGGGTCTCTCCCTCGAAGCAAGTCCTTAGGATCTGCCTGTGTTGGGGTTGCATATGTGCTACGGTGCCTGTCTTTTACATGGGTGCTGGGGATCTGAACACGGGCCCTCATGCTTGACCAGCAAAACTTTAAACAGCAAGTGTAAAGTTTTCCACTTGGGACCTTTTATGGAGAAAGTAATAAGTAAAATTACTGAATTTTAAAAAGGAAAAAGTATAAACTCTGGAACATTTTTCTCTGTCATGTGACTCTCTGAGAGAGCCCATCTTATAGAAGTACTGTGAAGCATGAATTCTAATTGTTCTTAATAATAAAAACTCCGAGTCAGCTATCAGGGGGTAAAAGCTGAAGGATCAGAGAAGCAGAGCGGCCAGCCACTAGAGTTCCTACCTCTACCGATGCTCAGACCAAAGGGGCGATCCTGTCCTCAGACTGCATCCTCAGACTGCATCCTCCCACCTTATTTATATGCCTCTCTCCACTCAGCCATATCACTCCTGTCTCCTGGTGCTGGGATTCTAACTGTAGAAAGTTTGTTCTCAAGTTCCCACTGGCTGTTGTTCTGATCTGTGCTGTCTGCCCTGGGGTTCTTTTTCCCTTGAGGAGTGCTATTCTGCATGGTCCGTGTGTGTGTGTGTGTGTGTGTGTGTGTGTGTGTGTGTGTGTGTGTGTGTGTGTGTAATATATAATTATATATAATATTAAAGGACTAAGTTATAAATAAACATAGATATAGAGAAGCAGCAGACAGCAAAGCAACCTCCAATTAAACATCCAGAAGAAGCCTATTGGGGACACCCCCGTGAGCCAGCTGGAACTCTTGATTTCTGGGTGAAGCAGTGTTCCCCTTGGGTGAGGCTTTCAAGTAAAAGAACAAATAAGAGCAGAATGGTTACATCATCAAATCAAGTGCTCCGACATCCAGCAGAAATGGAGTGGAGAAGCGCCTTTGAGGCAGTCAGCTGGAGTTTTCTGTAAGAGTTCACTCCATGGATGAGCTTCTCAGGGCTGAACTTGTGGCTTCTTATCCCCACTGCAGGCATTTTTATGTCATGGGATAAACAATAGTGACCTCTTTGGAAATGTTCCTCAAAGATACAATGCTTTTACTCTTGTTTTGCTGTTGGCTTTCTTCCCTGTCACAGAGTTAGTGATGACAACCTATCTCAGACAAGGGGTCTTGAGACAAACATGCTTTGGTCTGAAATACATGGGGGCGAGGGAGCAACCACACTTTCTCCATGCGCTCAAACAGTGCAATTTACTAATGCAATGTGCATTGCCAGTCTATTCTCAGTTGGTTAGTTTCCCCAGCCTGCAAAGCCACTCATCAGTCTAGAGTCAGGGTCTGAGTGGAGATGCTTGGTGACAGCGTGACGGAGGGCATGTATGAGACTCAGAGTTGGGGTTATCCTGGCATCCAGTGCAAGAAAGAGAGGCTGGCTTAGGACTTAGGGAAGGGCCAGGGACCACATTGGCATTTGGCAAGATTTGGCATGGGAACCACAGGGCTGCCTAGTTTCTGGCCTTGTTGGCCAACTATGTCTGGAAACCTTTTCTTTAAAGAGAATTGAATAAAAACTTTCTAGTCCTCTTTGGATTCCCTTGGGTAGTAATTCCACAGGGCTCGTCGTTTGTGTTTGAAGCTGGTGGTGAGGGCGGACTGGAGAGAAGTGAGGGGTGGAGATGGGAAGCAAAGAAGGAATCAGAGAGAAATTTTATTGAGGGAGTTTGCTGGGTTTATGGGAGGGAGTCTCTCCCCTCCTCCCCATTCGGATTTGAAAGGGCCGGTGCATCTTTGATTAGGTGCAGGTCAAAAGAATTTACACATTGTGACCTTAATAACTAGAGGTGATTGGCAGGCGGGCTATGGGGAGGGGGCCGCGGGCCCCTTTCATCTCACTTAGCACAGAAGAGAGACAATGGGCCAGCCGATTTTCCTTGTTGTCCCTTGTTTGAAAAGGTCTGGTGTCTCTACTAGGTACCTGTGACATGGGGGTCTTGATTGGGGTCTCATAAAGGCCCCTGTCAGTATGTCCAAAGGCCAAGAGTACAAAGGCAAGCAGTGGGTGGGGTTTCAGCTGACCACTGAAGAAGGGAGGGAGGGCCCGAGAGGCAGTGGAGGGAGAAGCAACCCTGATGGGAGCCCTTAGAGAGGGAGGGGAGGGGGGCAAAGAAGGCCATTTTTGTCCCTAACTCATCAAGCACATCTGCAGAATTGTCCAAGCTGCTGCCTCCCAGTTTCAAAAGAAAAAAATGATCGTTTGATAAACCGTCCTGATTCACCACTTTCTCACAAGGGTGGGAGACCCAGTCCTGACCTCTGTATGATTTTTGTCAGGACAGGGCTTTCTTGCTCCGCCTCCAAATTGCTAGAGAAACTTTGAAATATATCCTGTGGCTTTCTCTTTCCCTTCTTTTGCCCCCCCCCCCCCGCCCCAATTCCTCACCCTCTCCACCCCACTGGCCTCTGTTTTCCCCCTGGGCACTCTGGAGTGTAGGCAAATAATTAGTCCCCTCTTTCTGGGGCACAATGAAGACAGGGTGTTGGTGGGGCCCTTTCCCACTGCTCACAGAAGGAGCTGGGGGTCTGGGGAAGTACCAGGTGGTGTGGGCAGGGACTGGGGGACAGGGGGACAGTGTGAGGGTTCAGGGAGTGGTGTGCTTCTCAAAGGACTGTGCACAGGCACATGCATTCATGGTCTCCACACAATGCTTGCCTTTTTCCCAGGTAGAGGTGGCCGAACTGGGAGCCCAGGTGGGAGCCCTTGCCACCGAGTAGCGTTACTTTCCACCCTGGGCTTAGTCACTTGGAGCTAACATGGGAGACCAACAGGCTGCGTCTCCCGAGAGCCTGATCTTTGTATTCAGTGTGTACTCCCCCTCTGTCCTGTCAGTTTTGTGTGTTCACGGAGTGTTGATTTTAATGCAGGCCTGTGTAGGTCTGGGAGGCCAGGCTGGGGGCCTCAGGTCTTTGTCTTGTAGGGTTTCTTCTTCTTGGAGGGTCTTCTGCCCTAGAGGCCAGTGGCAGATTTGAGGAGTGGGGTGGGATGCCAACTCTGGCTGGCAAAGGATTCCCCCATCTATGCGGCTGTCACAGATCACTGCAGGGTGCCTAGAAAACAAGATCACCTTGAGATGCTCCAGAACACGCTTGCCCGGCACCTCCCACCCACCCCTTGAGGTGGGGGCAGTTAGTTCTACTGTAGGCTGCCAGCTTCAAGTACGGTCAACCCTCCTGGTGACCGGGTTTGGCAGGAGCACAGGCTGTGGCCTCTGGGAGGCCCGGTAGGATCTTGTTTCCAGGGTTAGAGAGATGGGGTAGGCAGGAGGGGCGCAGGGAGAGCCCAGTCAGCTGCAGGGACTGTGGTGGTGCTAAGGGGCAAGAGCCAGTAGGTCTGGGCAGGAGAGAAGCAGAGCAGCAGGGGCCCTTCTGGAAGTCACAAATGCTTGTCTCCTGCAGTTGACCACAGAACCCTGGAGTAGAGACTGTGTAGGAGGTGCTGGGGGTTGTTGGGAGCAGTCTGTACCTTGGGTGAACCCTGAGGCTTGCTGAGAGAGAAGGTGCAAATGTATGCTGGGGTAAGGAGGACAGCACTCCAGGGAGGCCTGAGGCCCAGGTTTGGGCTGCTCTTCCTGTAAGCAGAGTGAAGCCTCTGAGAACCTGGGCCTCAGGGAGTCAGTGGATGGGACCTGCACTCCACACATGGCCAGGCTGCCATAGTTGTGGCCCTGGACTTGAGGCCTTTTTCTGAAGCATGGAGTTTTCGGAACTGGGCTATGGCTTCCCTTTTCATAGGGATCAGGAGGCAGAGATGAGGTAGCCCGGGGAAGGTGTCCTGCCAGGCGCTCTAACACAGCGGTACCTCTGTGCTGCCGCTGGCACCCGCAGATTATCTTGGGCATCAGTGCCAGTCACTCTGCCAGGCCCTGCCAAAGGAAAGAAGGTAGACCTCCAAGTCCCAAAGGAAGAGGCCACTGCTGCTTTAGGTCACTGTTTTGGGGGATATTTCTTTCTCTGGGAAATAGGTACCCCAGCAGTTTTCAGTCCCTCTTACCCTTCCTTTTCCTTAGCCTATCCAAGGGCAATTTCTCCCTTCCTTCCTTCCATTTAGAGAAGAGATGGAGCTAATTTGTAGATGGTGTGATGAGTGACTTTGTCAGGGATGCTTGGCTTGGACTGTTACTCCCCAAGGAGTGTGTTCCCTGCCAGGGTCTGGCTGAGAGGGCACTAACACATTCTGACCTGTAAATGCAAAGGTTGTGGAGAAGAGAGACACAAGCATGGAAGCAAATGAGATGGATCCATTGAGATGTTCACCAGGAGAAACGAGCATTTATCACTAATGGGGTGCAGGACATTTCATTATTAAGCTTCATTACAAGTAGAAGAATGCAGTGGGTCTCTTTGGGGATTTCCTGGGTTGTCTTTTTTTTTTTTTCCTTTTAAAAAAAGTATAATTATATTCAGGATGAAGGAAGAGGCAGGATTTGCTCTTGGTAACTCTAGGGGTTACAGGTAAGGGCTTAAAGCAGAGTTTGGAGTGAGGTAGAGGTGAGAGGGGGTTGGTTCTCCCAGAAGGTGTGGACTTAGAGTTCTATTTCAGGACCACAGACAGAAAGGAGCTGGGCAGTGGTGGCATGCACCTTTAATCCAAGCAGAGGCAGGCAGAGTGAGGCCAGCCTGGTCTACAGGGCGAGTTCTAGGACAGACAGGGCTACACAGAGAGACCCTGCTTTGAAACCACCCCCCCAAAAAAAAAAAAGAAAGGAGGGGGAGCTCTGGTGGATGGTATCTTCATACCTGGCATCACAGGAACACCGTCAGTCACAGAATTGTCTTTTTTCGGGGAGGGGTGTTAGGATTGAGCCATGGCTTTGCATGCGCTTGGCTAAGCGCTCTACTTCTGAGCTGTCTCAAGGACACACTTGGCCATGTTAACTCTGCACTCAGGACCAAGTGTTGGTAACGGAGGCAGCACTGCAGTCAGACAAAGCTGTCCTTGCCCAGCATGCCCAGCATTCTCTCATGAGCTAGAGAAGGAGCAGGGCTGGGGGTTCCTGTTTCATCCGGGTGGGAGGAGCCTGAGCTGCCCACGGGAGACCATCTGATGCAGATAACCAGCTTGCTTTACATTGCAGCTCGCATAGACTCCTGTCCAAAGTGCACTGGGGTAAAATTCTGCAAGTTATTCTGCTTATTGGTGTTCAGTGTTCTCAGGAAAAGATGACAGAGGGTGTTGCTGATGGAGAACTTGTGTTCAAGAGTAGCATCACAACATTTCCTTGTTCTCTCTCATTGCTTGTGACTTCAGGGACCAGAGACTCCCCTAGCCAATGGCCTTTATTTTTGTTACAAGTAGACTTTATTTCCCTGAGCTCTCAGCAGTTGGAATACACAAGAGTCTCTACCAGTGGGTAGAAGGCCTCATTCCTGAGGGAGCTTCCATTGATTGGGTGAATGTGGGTTTTAGGAGCTCACTGAGGGGACTGGAGAGCTGGCTCAGGGGTTAAGAGTACTTGTGGAGGACCTGGGTTCAATTCCTAGGACTCTCATGGTGACTCACAACCACCTGTAACTCCAGTTCCAGGGAATCCAATGTCCTCTTCTGAACTCAGAGCAGAGATACAGTCAAAACACTCATAAATATTTTTAAAAAAATATTTTGTTTCATAACTGAGGCAGCTTATTTCATCTTCCTCTTCCCCTATTCTCCCACAAAGAGAGAAAGGTATGCCCTGTGCCAATCCTGCCTCCCCAAAGAAAGGAGGACATGTAGTCAGAGGAGCCATCTGGCCCCTCATAAAATTTAGCTTGGTGCTAGGTAGTCAGCATTGCCATTTGATTTGCAGACACAGTTCTGCGACCTTCTCCCATCTCTACCTGGCAGATGACCTGTGGGTTCCACATAGAATCTAAACCCTTAGTTTTCCTACAGAAGACTCTCAGGATAGGAGGTAGGTGATGGGCAGTTAGCTTTCTCCAGAAACTTTAGACTTGAAGTTATTCAAGCCGGCAGCCAGTGATGTTCTTGAGCTGTATAGAAATGAAAGCATCAAGTGAGGTGCTCAGCAGGCTAGTGAATCAGGTGTCCATGCCCTACCAAAATAGTTGGCTAGTTTGTGCTGTTCCATCTTCTGTAGAGTCACTATCCCACCCAAGTGGCTTAGTGGGAAAGAGGAAGTGTCTAATCAGTGGATCTTTTGGAACACTTCCTGTTGTTTTTGCAAAACAAACAAGCAAAAGCCATAGCTTTAGAGCTTAAAATTTCAGAAGTGCCTGAAAACCATATGGGGGTGTGCAGCGGCCGTGTGTTCTTAAGTTTAAGGGTTGGCCTGGTGTGAGTAGGCTGAACTAACTAGAGCCGGATGGGATGGCACATAGCAGCTTGGTTCCCAAGCTCAGCTACGCTGGAAGTATCAATCAAGAGCTTGCTGTCATTCAGGACCTAGCGAGGAGAGGCCCTCCCTCATTCTGTCTAAGGGATTGTCTCTCAAGAAGACATGGCATCAGTACCCTGGTGCATGCTGGAGAGGAGATAACAAAGGTAGAAACAACAGGGAAACAGATACATTTAGGGCTCCTTGGAATCTCCTTATGTTGAAGGAGTCCTTGTCCAGGTTGGGGTGGAGGGGCAAAAGGAGATAGGACTTGAAATAAGTGAGCGCTGGCCAATGGGAGTGAAGCATTCTGTGTGACAATGTTATGGGTTATGTGTAGACTTTGGGGGCTCACATCAGGGTTTTGTGGTAGGGTCCCAGGATTTGGAGGCAGAGGCAGGCAGATCTCAGAGTTCAAACCAGTGTGGTCTACATGGTGAGTTCCAGGACAGCCAGGGCTATGTAAAAAGACTCTGTCTCAAAAAAAAAAAAAAAAAAAAAAAAAAAAAGAAAAGAAAAGAAAAAGTTGTTTCTGCAATCCAGTGAACTCCACATCCAGGTCTCAGATCATAAACAGCCAGCACTGGCTGACCCCACAACTCTAATGCCTACTGTCTGTGTCTGGAGATCTATAGTCCCCATGGAACCACAGGGAGTCCCAAGAAGCACTTTGTCTGCCCCTGCCAGAAGATAGAGAAGGTCTGTCTGGGCTTCTTGGGACTCCCTCTGGTCCCACTGCCTGCCTCTGCCCTGAGTGCTGGGATTAAAGGCGTGCACCACCACTGCCTGGCACCTTTTATTATTTTTTCAAACCAACAGAATACCCCCAAACCAAATCTTAAAACCCCCAAACCGTCCATCCTTCTGCCTTTCCCTGTGACTTTATTTGTTGGGTAGTGAGGAGTGCTTTCCCCTGGTCTCCTTAGGTGTTTGCTGAACAAAGTGAGAGGCCCCGGGGAGAAGGAGGCTGTTGCCAAGCAGGCTGCCTGTGGCTCCTCCCAGCCTTGCGTCCCCTGGCTGCAGTAGCCACCACACAATCTGGGCCACAGCCCAAGCGAGCAAAGGCTGCTTGACCAGCAACAAGGCCCAGCTTTGTTCTGAGTGTAAGGGAAGTGTATTCTGGAGCAATGGAGTCTCATCTAAGCCACCTGTGCCTACCAGCCTCCTGCCTGGCGGCGGCACTCTCTGGCACCAGTGCCCTGTCCTCTAGCCAGCAGGCTAATGTAGGGAAGGTAGGCTGGGAGACAGTTAAGGGGGCTGTGGTCAGCTTGAGGGGACTCAAATTTCAATTTGTCCCTTAAGGCCTTTGCTTGGCTTAGATCTCCTAGGGCCCTGGCCAGACTTAATTGGTTCTATCTGTCATTGGCATTGACAGTGGTTTTCTGAAGTGACCTGCAGAATAGGGACAGGCTTTCACTTTTTTTTTCCCCCCCTGAGACAGGGTTTCTCTGTGTTGCTTTGTAGACCAGGCTGGCCTCTAACTCACAGAGACCCTCCTGCCTCTACATCCCGAGTGCTGGGACTTAAGGAGTGTGCAACCACTGCCTAGCTCCAGGCTCTCACTTTTTAATCCCAGTTCTTGATGGTTCAAGAGGTAAACAATATAGGTTCTCATTACTAGGCCACTCCCTAGATTGGAAATCCAAAGTGACACTTGTTGCTTACCCAGTGATGGTGATGGTGAGAGTAACTATCACGTATGGAGCACCAGCTAAATGGCGAGGACCGTGCTGAACACTGATCTTATTTAACCCTTCCAGAAATGTGCTGCCGTCATTTGCAGTTTCCAAGTGGGAAAGTGAAGTTTGAGAACAGCTCGTGCTCCAATAGTCGTGTACACAGATACACTGAGTTTGAGCCCTGGCACTGAGCCCAGAGTTCGTGTTGTTAGCCGCTGCCGTCCACTGACATGGCCAGGTCTCAGGCTGAACACTTTTAGTTGGCATAGAACTTGCAGATTTTCTTGAAATTATTTCCAATTTTAAACAATGAATTCTTGGCTTGCTTCTTTGGCTGTACTAAACACTGCTGAAAGGCAAACATATTGGAATTTATTTTTCTGAAATACTCTAGCATGAATTGGTGAACTCAGGCAGTACCTACTTAAAAAGTGGGCAAGGCCTATGGGAGAGATGGGGTTCCAGAACACAGTCTTCTGTTGTCCCAGGCAGGTGTTCAGTATATCTGAGGAGCAGAGGGTGTCCTCTACAGGTTGAGCACGAGGAGAAGCCGGAAGAACGAGAGGCAGGTCATATGTGACTGAGGGCCCTGTGTCATGAGGCTTCATGGATGGGCCAGGCTGTTGTTAGTCTGGGCTGCCCTGGGAAGGCAGACAGGGGCTGTTGTCACATGTCTGGACTCTGGGTGCTGCGCTAGCCGCCCTCCACTCCGGAGTGTCTCCAGGGAAGATCACCTGCCATGCGTGAGGTGAGTGAATGAAGACCTGTGGTTCTGAGCCGCCAGACTGGAGAAGGAGCATGGCCGGCGACATGGATAGACATGCATAGGACAAAAGTAAACCCCAAATAACAACTAGACCTGACCACTGACAATCAGTTTTGTCCCAAATCCAGCCAGCTGCCCGTGGCTGTAGCTATCCTGACCATAATTCACTCACCTAGACTCTCAGAAGCTGCATGGTGTATGGTGAGACTTTCATGGCAAATGGAGCTTTACCCCATTTTGTTGACATGACAAGAGGACAGCCTTGGAGGCATCTGTGCAGCAGCGACCTGTGCTGTGGGAACTGAGCTGTATGCTGCACTAGTCCCAGATCAGAGTGTTATTAGTGGGATACCTTAGGGAGTCTGTTTCGAGGGCTTCCAGATGGGGTTTGCAAAGTCTATCCAAGGCAGCACTATTGGGGTCCCAAGTGAGACTTGTCCCACTCACCCCAACTTCTTTCTGCTCTGGGAAATGAGCTCCTGTCTCACAAAATCAATTGTAGATGCTGCTCATAAAAGTGTCCTGTTAACTTTTTCTAAACTTGAAAAAACATTGTTCTAGTTCAGCTGGTTTCTATTTTATAAACAAAAAACCTAAGGCCCCAGGAGGGTACAGGTTTGCTAAAGGTTGGGCAGCTTGAACACTGCTGAACTGGCACTGTGTGCCTGCTGGCTGCTCAGTGGCTTGGACCCATTCTGGTTCCCTTCTGTGCTGCTTGCCTTGGGTTTCCCTGACCAGTGGTTGAAGTCTGCGTCTCTCTCTCTCTCTCTCTCTCTCTCTCTCTCTCTCTCTCTCTCTCTCTCTCTCTCTTTCCCATGCTTAGTTACCCTGTCACCCAGCCCATGTGCTTCTGACTTTAAAATCTACATTTTCACAAGAACCCTCCTGTCCCCCAGTGCTGGCCCATCCAGGAGGTTTTGGAGTAAGGAGCCAGAGGTCTGCATGCTACCAAGTCTGCAGCAGTGTCCCCTCCTGAAGCCTGTCTGTCAGCCTTTCCATTCTCTCGCTCTGAGCCCCGTGCTGCTCCACCTTGTCTCCCCAGCCTTGAGACCCCTGCCCAACAGACAGCTGTTTCAATGTTCAGTCCTGGATTGAAGCAACTGTGGTAGCAGGGATAGAGTTCAGGGTCACAGAGATCCCTTCCCTGCCCCTCGCCCCATGCTCCTGGTTTTCAACTCCCATGGTTTCTTTGTAAACTCCCCTGACTCTGGGGTGTCTCTGAAGCTCGCCCCAGCCCTGGGTCACCGAGGAAGCTGTGCTGATGCTCACTAACCACACTACTGCTTTCAACTGCCCCCTCCCCTGCCCAGGCGGGAGCCAGTCCTGTTTGCTTCCTGCAGCAGATATGTGGCTAAGTTAAGATACCTTCTAAAGCTACCTGGAGCTCTGGGCCTGACTGCAGACAGCCTGTGCAGGTACCCATGGAAGAGTGGGTGGGGCGCACCTTCCCCCCTTGTCCAGGCCCCAGGCCCAGCAGGCCCCACCAGCCCTGGTCCAGCTCACCACGGGGCCCAATTCAGAGACCTCTTTTGTTTGGCTTGCACAGAGCAGCCCCAGCTCACTGTCCTCACATGCCAGGTCTCCCCACCATTCACTGGCAGGGCTGAAAAGCCCTCAGCTAATTGCGTTGGGCTGAAAATCACCACTTCCCTGCGTCCCCTGCTGCTGAGGACATTTGTGTGTCACTGCTGTATTTAGGGGGACAAAGGCCTCCTGTGGGGAGAGCCCAGGTACGAATGTGGGATGGGGAGAATAATTGCAGTCTCTCCAGGTGAAAGCCCCTGTTAAACTTCAGTAAGTCAATTAGGCAGGGAGGGAGGAGGGCAGGAACCCCCACAATAAACTGTTCCCACCACCAATTAAGGAAAATCATTTTAGCTTTGAGGACAGAAACTGCTTATTAGAAATTTTGTGCCCCCCCACTCCAGTCCCCTTCAAGGATGAAACAACAAAACGCCTTCCTCAATAGAAGTGTTTCTCCTCCTTCTACTCATTGTGTGGCCTGAAAGCACTTACCCTGGGAGGGCAAAGGGAGGGACAGTGACAGACCAAAGGGGAGGAGGAGCAGGGGCTTAACACCTGAGCTGGTGCAAAAATCACAACTGCCTGGTGACTTTGGCCATAGAGACTCCTGTGGTTACAATGTGGCTACAGTGTGTGGGTGGAGTTTGCTCATGTGGGGGACACGCATATGTCCACAGACACCAGTGGACACCAAGGACACCAGTAGATACCAAGGACTGTGTGTGTGTGTGTGTGTGTGTGTGTGTGTGTGTGTGTGTGTGTAACTATGCGCTTACATATGTCTCCTCAGTGAAGGATAGTGAGGCCAGGACAACCCAAATAGCTGTACAGCTCTTTCCAAGGCTCAGCTGTGACTGAGCCCATGTTTTCTTTCCTTCCAGGAGCCAACTATCCACCTGGGAATTGAGCCACAGCATAGCCACAGCATAACTGTCTACCTCAGACAGTTAGCAATGGAGGGCTGAATGCCAGCAACCACCCACTGGCCCTGGGCTAGGAACAGGTTACTGGGATTGAAGCATAGACATGTTCTTAGGTTGCTCAGGTAGAAATGAGTTGAGAGGAGACTGGGCAGAGAAGAGGAGATGAGAGCTTTGGGCACGCTTTCTAGTGTCTGCCGATAGAACGGTGTATGGGAAACTCTGGTTTGCAGAGTCTTACCCTCCCCAGTAAGTGACAAGTGCGGCTGGGAGGGAGTACCGCAGGGAGTGAGGTAGACTTATGAATCAGTAGACTCATTTCCCAGTGCATATGTGTGTTTATATCACAATCAAAGTGATGAAGGCCTCACACCCTCCCTGGCCTTGTACCTTACTACTCTTACCGCGGTGATAGCACTGACGGTGGACATGGCATTGAGTCCTGCCCTTGTTCCCAGTGCTTGCCCGTGGCTCATGATATAGTTGGCCTTCATTCTAGTGTACCAAAGAGGTCAAATTAAATGTTAAGGGTTAGGCTCTTCCCAGAAATCAAATATTCCAAGTTATTTGTCTACTAAGGGAGCCATGGGTGGTAGAAATTTGGTACCTACAGCCTGGAAGTATAAGAGAGAGGCTCTAGACAAAATCCTGAGCTTGAATGTAGAAAGAGAGTAAATTTGAAAGAATAACTATAGGTCGGTATATGTATGTATGCATGTATGTGTGTGTGGTTTTAAAAAGACTTACTGTTTTTAAATTGTGTGTCTGTGTATGTATGTGCACATGCATGCAGCTACCTGCAGAGGCTACAGGCACTTGACCCCCCTTAAAGCTAGAATTATAGGTGGTTGTGAGCCACCTGACATGGATGCTGGGAATTGAACTCAGGTCCTCTGGAAGAGCAGTATTCAGTCTTAACCACTGAGACATCTCCTCTACCTCTCTGCCTCACTGCCTTTTGAGATAGGATTGAACTGTGTACTCCAGGCTGCCCTGGAACTCACTATGTTGAACAAAGCAGACCTCAAATTTATGGCAATTCCCCTGCTTCACACCTTTTAAATACTGGAATTATGGGTATAAGCTGTCATACCTTGCTTATTTATTATTTTACAAAAAGAAAATTATGAATGTTATGCTAATTTTCTTTTGGTTCCTCTTGCAGAGAGAGAGAGAGACAGAGAGAAAGAGAGAGAGACACACACAGAGAGAGACAGAGAGAGACAGAAACAGAGAGAGAGCAATTATATTAATGAGAATATTCTCATATCAGTGAGAATATTTATGTTTGTTCATATAGACTCACTTTCCCCTTGGTTTTGTACCTGAGTCAAGGAGAAGAGAAAATATAAAGTCACAGGAAGGGAATTCCTGGGGGAAGTGTCACTAAAAAGTTTGTAGTTATTTGGTTTCAGTTGTGTAAATGTGTTTTTAAACTTTTCAAAACTTTCAAAAACTCAGAAATGAATAAACTGACTATCACCATTGTAATTCTTTTCTGTCTGGTTTTTATTCAAGTCAGAAGACTATGTGGGAAATGGCCTGACTCTGTAGTGAGGAGGGTGGCACAAACTCTTCCAGGACAGTCAGTCTCACCAGTCTAGGGGAAGGGGTCCAGCACGGGGTATAGTCTCTGCCCAGGGCTTTGGCCTTTGGAAACTATACTTCATTCTGAGCAATGTCCTTGATACCTGCTAGTGTCCAGGAGTAGGAGGGTAGATTTTGTTTCCTGGTGTTCTTCTTGAGCCTGGGAGGGAAGGAACCTCTTGTCTCCTTTCTGAAGTTGCAGGCCAGCCTGTGTTGATGGTTTTATCTGCTCTTCTAGTAGACTGCTAACTACAGATTTCATAGATGAGGTGTCTGCTCTTGGGTGGCCTGTGGTGTGCCCAGCAGATGCCTGTCAAAGTGCATTGCTCATCTCTAGGTGGGACATTCAGTTTGGCGAATGTCCAGCAGCCACTGAGCAGAGAGGCTCTATACTAGTTAGGACAAATTGATTGTAAGTGGTGAATTCAAAGCAAATTCAAATTGACATGAGTTTTAGTTAAGAGGTGCTCCAGGGCAGCAGACCTCAGAAATGACTGGACCAGAGACCACAATGCTCCCTGCCACTCGGTCCTTCTGGGTGCCCTTCTTTGTGTCTTCTTGGATCTTGATTCCTCCCTTTTTACCAAGCTGACTGGCTTATGCCATTAGGCTACCAAGAACTCTTGAGTCTGACAACTGATGTCGCAGAGAATAACTGGCTTCCAAAACTCACAGGCAGAGAATCCAGCCTGAGGGCTTGGCCCAGTTTACTACGCCCTGATCATCTAACTAGTGAAGAGGAAGAGTCACCTTAAGCATGGCAGATCACTCAGGAGTCACATGTTTGGAGAGTAGCTATGTGCCATGGCCTGGTTTTGTAAAGATCAAATTAGCCTGTGATATATAGTCCCAGTATCTGTGAAGGAGTGCTGAGCTCAGACTGTGGCTCGCAGCTCTCAAACAATGTAAGAGACTGGAGGACGGTCACATTCCTCAGCCCCTCATTCTCTCTTCATTGCTACTTACAGAGTGAATAGAGATCTCGTCCTCTGTATGCCATCAATGGGCCCTCAGAAGAACCTGCCATCTTCCTAATGTTGTGTGCACAGGGGAAAAAATTTGGCTGCAGATACATAATTGTTTACCGAAAAATTAGTGACCTAGCACAACTTGGGACAGAGACTAGAACCAAATCCTGGCAAGGCACAGGCCTAACCTAGCCAGGCCTCCCCCCAAAGCAAGTGACTAGAAGGCTACAGGATTTGGAATTAGATGCCAAGGAATATACCTCACCTTCTGGAACAGGCAGAAGACAGGGACTCCTGCTTCTCTCCTTAGCGCCATTCAAGAGGGAAGGGAATTTTGGGGAGGACATTAGTTCCAGATCAAGATGTGTGGTCTGGAAATGAGGGAGTTCCTTGGAATTTCACTTTCCTGAAAAATCATGTAACGGGGTCTTACAGAAAAGGACCTCTCCTCCCTTCAGCCTCAAGAGCTCCTCCTGCTTTCTGAAGTACAAATCCCAGTTATTTGGACAATGCAGGGACTCAGCACAGAGGACTTAACATGTGCATACTGGTTGGATTTGCATGCCAGGGTTTGCATTTGACATTTTACAAACATGTACTTCTCTACAAAAGGAGCACACTCCTGCAAAAGAACAGTTCCCCACCAATGGGCACACCTCTACAAATGGGCTGTCCTAGCAGCTAACACCCCAACAAACGTGCACTTGCCTACCAGTGAAGACTCCTGTCTGCCAATGAGCCTTTCCTTACCAATGGAGTATTCCTCCACAAATGGAGTTCTCCTTTGTTGAGGAAGAGGCTTTACTGACCATGTACATATATACAGTAGTCTTATTTTCATGAATCCTATTGCTGTAGATCTGTTGAATATAATTTATGATGCATGGCAGACTCTCCAAGCCTATCTGCCTCCATGATACCACCCCAAAACATGCATAGTTCTTAAGGGTAATGGGGGAAAGGGTTGTACATGAGCACTCCAGGTTGAAAAGCAGAGGGCTTTTGGGAGACCAGCCTGTTCTGCATAGTAAGTTCCAGGCCAATTGGGGCTATGTAGTGAGACCCAGTCTCAAAAAAAAAAAAAAAAAAAAAAAAAAAAAAAAAGAAGAAAAGAAAGAAAGAAAGAAAGAAAGGAAGACTAGGGCTTGACCTCCCCCTCTACTCCAGTCTTTTTAAAGAAGTTTAAATTTATCCTTTTATGGTTTCATATATATATATATATGTGTGTGTGTGTGTGTGTGTGTGTGTGTGTATGCACACACACTATATCTTGGTCATATTCATATGTATATCTATATCTACATATATATGTATACACTATATTTTAGTCATATACTGTATACACATATGCACACAAACATACATGTATACATGCATATATACATATATATATATATATATATAATCTTGTCATATTCACACTTAATCCCCTTATCCTACTTCCCTCCAGAGCCCCCTCCTGCTTTCAGAGTCTCTTCTTTCTCATTTCTGGAGACATGGTCTCACTATGTAACCCTGGCTGGACTGGCACTTGCTGCGTAGGCTAGGCTAGTCTTAAGCTTACAAAGATCCGCACCCTTCTGCCTTCAGAGTGCTGGGACTAAAAGCGTGCACACCGCCCCTGGCTCTTCTGATAACACATGCAACATACTTGTGGCCACACCTTTAAAGGAAAAATGACTTCCCTTCCCCGCCACCATCAATTGTCAACAGTTCCTCAGCAAAGAGCAATACCCCAGGGCCCTCCCTACACATGCTAGTTTGATTTTGTTCAGGTAACTGTAGCTGCTTTGCGTTTGTGAGTGCAACTGGCTGTGTCATGTCCAAAGGACAACACTTCATATCATTCCTCCTAATCCTCTGGCCCTTAGATTCTTTCTGCCCCGCTTCTCCATGAGCCATTAACAATAATAGTAATAGTAATAATAATAATTGACTCAGCAGTCAATTATCCTCAGCTCTTTGACCAGTCATGAGTTTCTGCATTGACCCCTGCCTGCAGAAAGGAGTTTCACTGACTGAGAGAAGCACTAAATATGAGCATAAACATAAAAACTTGGAAAGCAGTTTGATAACATGAGTGTTTGGCCAAACAACGGTAAGTAATGGGTTCCCTTCTAAGGCTTATGACCTCCCCAGCCATGGGCTTTTGTCTGGACAGCAGGCCTCAGATCCAATCAGAAACAGTTTGTAATTCCTTAACAGTCACGGCTCTATTGCCCCTGTAGCACAGCTTGCTCAGTAGGTTAGTATTTCAGCATGCAGAGTCTGTCACTAGATAAGTCCATGACTTTTTCCTCCAGTGACCTTGTAGCACTTGAGAGCTAGCCAGCAAGGAAGAAGTTTCTGGATCAGTTCTAGCTACCCTCTGTCTTGATGGAAGGAAAGTGGTTCAAGAATGCTGGTCACAGTTGTGAGGCCATGAGTCCCCTCTGCCTGTCTTTGCTGTTTGCTCAGTGTACTGTGGGATTCTTTCACTGGCTGGTCCTTAAGGCTTGTCTTACTTAAGCCCTGCAATAGATTTTTGAAAAGCCATGGATAAGGAAGGTATGTAGTCATATAGTGGATAGTGTTGGTTGACTGACTGTCTTATTCTTTGTCCCTGCCAAGAAATTCTTTCCGTTATGCTTTGATAGTTGTATGTGAAAATGATTGCCTGAGGTTGGTATTTAATGAATTCTCTTGGGACTCCATAGGTTCTGGGTCTGACTGGGACAGGGCAGAGCTACAGGGCCTTGGACTTGACTCTGACTTGTCCCCATTTCTTTTTACTTTTGGCCTTGTAGGCACTTAGTGCTCCTAACCAAGTCTAAATCAAGACTGAGAATCAAGCCCCTCTATGGTTTGTTGGATGTATGTTTAGAAAGAATCAATTTTAAGGTAAACTTGTTGGAGTCTAGCTGGTCTTCTCTGTGTAACTCTCCAGTCATGCTCTGCTCTCCTTTCTACTTAGTTGTCGAGCCACAGTTGACCCTCTTACTCCAAGCCTCCATTTAAACGCCAGCCATGTATGCATATCCACAACCCGAGAAAACACCAGAACCTGTCTGTGCTCAGTTCTCAAAATAGCAGCAAATTGTGGGCCACAGGCAGGCTTGATGAAGACTACCATGACGCTGAGTGGGCCTGACTTAGCGAGCCATAGCATGACACCCATTTGAGCAGTATTGTGGTGTGGAATGTTGACGTGAAGGGCATGGTCTTAGCCTGTGGTGGGCACACCGGCGAATCAGAAGATAACTTGTTTGAAGTAGTTTCCTTGTAATTTTTTAAAAGATATTTTATTTTATGTACATTGGTATTTTACCTGCACGAATGTCTTTATGAGGGTATTGGATCCCCTGGAACAGGAGTTACGGACAGTTGCGAGCTGCCATGTGGGTGCTGGGTCTTCTGGAAGAGCAGTCAGTGCTCTTAACCACTGAGCCATCTCTCCATCTCCTTGTAATTTTTACTTTATTGATGTATTACATTTTGAAACAGGATCTCACTGTGTTCTGAGCAATAGGATTAAAGACATGTGCTACCATGCCGGGTCTTTTTTTGATTTTTAACTTTTACATTTTTCGTTATGTGTGTGTGTGTGAGGTATATGTGTACAAGTTGTGTGTGTGTGTGTGTGTGTGTGTGTGTGTGTGTGTGTGTGTGTGTGTAGCTAGGGGGGTTTTGGGTACTCTCCTCTATCTCTTTCTGTCTTGTTCCCTTGAGGCAGGGTCTCTTGCTGAATCTGAACCTCACTTTTTTTAAGCTAGGGGCTACAGGAGTAGACGAGGCCACTAAACTCTGGTCTCATGACTGTGTAGCAAGTGCTCTTAATCACTGAACAGTTTTTTCTCCAGCCCTCCACCTCCTTTGTTTGTTTGTTTGAGACAGGGTTTCTCAGTAGCTATGGAGGCTGTCCTGGAACTCGCTTTGTAGATCAGGCTGGCCTCAAACTCAGAGATCTGCCTGTCTCTGCCTCCTGAGTGCTGGGACTAAAAGTGTATGCCACCACCGCCCGGGACCACCTCCTGTTTTGTTTTTTTTTTAATGATTAATTTTTATTTTATATGCATTGGTGCTTTGCCATGGGTGTCAGGTCCTCTGGAACTGGAATTACAGACAGTTGTGAGCTGCCAAGTGGGTGTTGGGAAATGAACCCAGGCCCTCTGAAAGAGCAGTCAGTACTCTTAACCATTGAACCATCTCTCCAGCCCCCACTTCCTGTTTTTAATGTGTGTGTGTGTGTCTGTGTGTGTGTCTGTGTGTGTGAGGGGGGGGGAGGCAGACGACCAGAGTCTCTGCTGTCATCCTTAGGAAAGCCATTCACCTTCTCTGAGTCAGAATCTCACAGGCCTGGAGTTTATTAACTGGCTAGGCTGGCTAGCCAGCGAGTCAGTCCCAGGGTTCTCCTATCTCTGGTTCTCCAGTGCTGGGACTGGAAGTGCACACCACCTCAGCCAGCTGTTTATGTGGGTGCTGGGGTCCTAGGTTGTAAAGCAGGTGAGTGCTTTAATGACTGAGCCACCTTCTAGAGCTGGAGTTACAGGTGAGCTGCCTGGAGTAGCTGCTGGGAACTGAACTCGGGTCCTCAGGAAGAGCAGCGAGCTCTCTTAACCATAGAGCATTCTCTCCAGATCCTCAAACATTTATAATTTTTATATAAGTAATATATAGATATATTTTAATTAAAAAATATACAAACATGCTGGGAGGTGGTGGTACACACCTTTAGTCCTAGCACTCAGGAGGCAGAGGCAGGTGGGTCTCTGTGAGTTTGAGACCAGCCTGGTCTATGAAGTGAGTTCCAGGAAAGCCAGGGCTACACAGAGAAACCTTGTCTAGAAAAACAAAAACAACTATATATACTACACACAGTTCAAAGTAAGTGAGTTATTTAAAAGAGCTGTCAGTCAACTATGGCCTCTCCTCCTTTTTTTGTACTAAACAAACCTGGTATGTATTTGTTCTGTTGAAGCAAACAGCAGACATCCTATAATTTGGTACATATGCAAATTTTGCATTGTTTTGCATGTGTATAGGCTCACATGCACTTGCTCTGAGCTTTAATCATTTTTCAAATAGTTTTGTTATTCTTAGGCATTTATTTCCTCTTCCAGATGAAGTAAAAGTCTGGTTTCTATGGGACTATATTGCATTTATATATTAATTTGATGAAAGTGGGCATTGTAAGACATTTAACATTTTCTGTCCAGGAACATGGTCCACTTGTGTACTTACTTGACTCTTCTGCACCCTTTAGTAAAATTTCACGTTGGTTTGTTTATGTATCTCTTCTGGGTTTTTGTTCTTGTTCATTTTCTGTTGGCTTTTGTTAGGCTTGTAAATATCCCATAGTTTTTCATATTCTTTTGTGAATGCATATTTAGTAACATTTTCCATTGGTTTCTGCTAGGGCACATCAATAACTAACATCTGTGGGTGCTTATCCCAACAGTTTGTGCAACAAGCCCATGTTGGCTTATATCTCTGTCTCACAGATGAATAAACTGGGGTTGCTTGTTTTTCACTGTTATCATGGACTAGTGATGCTCCATAAGGAAAAGAGGCTCGTTTGGATTCGGATTTCTGGGGCTCCAGGGTGATGGCCTTCAGGATGGCAGAGTTCTGATGTGGTGTGTGTAGCATGCAGCAAGAGACCAGAAACATGGGTGTGTCTTTGTGTCCCTTTTCCTCCTCCCTCCCTCTTCTGTGTCCCTCCCTCTCTTCCCCCCTCCCCTTCCCCTTCATTCTCTCCCTCTTTTTTTTCTTGCTATATGAATTCTTCAGAATTCCATCATGGGGGCTCCACATTAATGGCCTAATCCTAATCTTTTTTCAAAGGTTCCACCTCTAAATACTGTACTTGTGTTAAGTTTCTACTCTCCTAACACTTCACAGTGGAGATTGAAATTTCAACACATGACCCCCTTTGGAGACAGTCAAACCATTCTAGAATTGGTTTCCAAGAGGATAAGTACAACTAAGATCACACATAAATGAGGGGGTCACTTTATCTAGGCCTAGCCTTCTAGACACCATCCTGTCCTGATGCACGTGGCTAGAGAAGTGTGTGTCACTGCAAGGATGACTGGGACAGGTGTTCCAGACCCTGCAGCTTTGGGCATTGGTCTTGCTTCCTGCTAGCCAGGGCCAAGTTGAGTGTGTAAATGTCATGGTACACGTAGAGGTCAGAGGACAACTTTCAGGATTCCGTTCTCTCCTCTCACCTTGTTAATCAGGGTAGCTGTTATTTCTTGTGTTCTGTGTACTTCACACCGGCTGGTCCATCAACATCCTGGTTGTCTTGTGTCCACTTGTCATTGGAGTGCTGGGATTAGAGATGTGTGTCACTGCATCTAGATTTTTAGTAGGTTCCAGGGATGGAACTCAGGTTGTCAGGAGTGCACAACCATCTTGCTAGCCCAAATTGGCTGAACTAGTGAATTTATGTTTTATGTCTTCACCCTCTTTTTGAGGTAGCTATTCTAGTTTCTATATGAAACTGAACTAACGTTTATTTGCCTAAAACTTTCCTGAAACTTCAGACAGGCCCGTTCATTCTATTTCCTTTGGTTTGATGAACTAAGTTGTATTTTCTTCTTTGAACAGTGCCCTCCCCTTCCTCCTCGAGGCCTGTCAGTGTACTCCCAACCCCTCTGTGGACATGATATGCATCCAGCACTGGGTGTTTCCCTAGCTGCAAGGTGGGCATGTGTGCTAGAGAGAAATTTCTCTCTGTGCCTTTCCCAGACACATGTCTCTTTTTCTTTGTTGCCCAGGATACTCTGTTGAGTGCATCCTGGGGTCCTCCCTGTCACCTGCTGCCTGCCTCCATCTTTCCCCTCTTGACTAACGCTGACCTCCTGTGACCACTTCACTGGTCCTGTCCATGCAGTGCTGTCCCTACAGCTCCTGCGCCTGCCTCCCCTTGCTGAGTGAGTTTGTGTGACCTTCGCACTGTATTCATTTTGGGATTTACATGCTATAATGATGTCAGTGGTCGAGGTTAGCAGATGGCAGCAAAGCAATGAGACCTGACATGTTCTAATGACTCCCTCCTTCCCACCCTTACTGGCCAAGCCAGTGGAGGGGCAGGGGTTTCCTTGAAGTATTTAAGGAGGGGGGCAAGGAGAATCAGGGGGTGGAGCCCAGGTGCCGATGAGGCCTGTGACCTTTGCTGCTATAATATCAGTGTTTCACAAACAGGGCAGTTCAGGAACCCACTTGCAGCCCATCAAAAATTGATTTAATTGCAATTTTTCCTCCAATTAGGAGCACTGGAGCCTGACTAATTGGAGTAATAGAGAGTAATAAGGCTCAGATAAAAAGCCTTCCCCGGCTTCCTTTGTATCTTGTGTCAGTGCCTGTCAGAGGTCAGGGAGCTTGCATATTCTATTAGGCAGCCTGGCCTTCATTTGTACAAATTAGTTTACCCAACAGTAATTAAAATGCCAATGTGGGTTGAAGAGCGCTGAATACACTTGATGGGCATGTTGGTGAGTGATGTGGCAGCTCTGGTGGCCTCCCTTGCCAAAGTGTGTCAGTCTGGGCTCAGGCTGCTGGGGCCTAGGTCAGCTGGGTGGCTCTGGCCATCCACGGGGCACAGCTGCTAAGAAAAAGCACTTCTGCCGCCTGTCTTGGGGCCAGGCTTTTCTTCTCCTCCAGGTAAAATCATTTGTTCAACTTGTTGATTCATTTAGTCACTCATTCAGGAACTTTGGGGACTTCAGGCAGACAATGTACTATGTTCTGGGAACCCAAACAAAATTAACTTGATACATAGCTCACGGGCAAGCTCGTGGGGTGAGGGGTGACATAATGGAGTCTAGAATTAAGAGGGCCAGTCCTAACCCTACTACTTGCTGCCCAGGTGAATAAAAGGCAAGTCTTATTAGCTCCCTGAGCTTCCTAGTCTGTGGGGAAATGCTAGTGAAATGCTTGCTCAGCACCTTGCAGAGTAGGGCTCAGTGGATTACAGTTGCTTGGTGTGATGCATGCTCGGGAGGCTGAGGGAGGAGGACTGAGAGTTCAAGGCTAGTCTGGGCCACATACATTAAACGAATAGTAAGTAAATGACAGCCATTCCCCCTGTGCCTGTGAGGACTGGATCCAGTACCACCCCGTAATCAATACCAAAATGTCCACATGTGCAAGTTTCTTCTTTAATAAATGCACAGTAGCCAGCAGGTGGTGTGTCCCTGTAATCCCAGCACTTAGGAGCGAGAAGCAGGAGGACCGACCACTGAAGTGTGATGTCACCCTGAGCATCATAGTGAGTTCCCAGCCAGCCAGGGCTCTCCAAACCAAACCAAACAAGCCAAGCCAAGTAAAGGAGCTGGAGCGATGGCTCCGTGGTTAAGAGCACTTGCTGCTTTTGCATAGGACCTGGGTTTGGTTCTCAGCCCCATCTAGGGCAGCTAATAACTGCATGTAACTCCAGCTGCAGGGTTAATGTCCCTTCTTACCCTCTGTTTTTCTGAAAATTCTTAACCTTCTATTCTTCCTCCTGTTAGAGGACCCCCAATTCTCCTAGTGTCTTTCTTGACCAGATGCTTCTGTGTCCACTTAGGGCCTTATGGCCTATCTGATACCAGCTTTGCCTGAGGTAGGGTCAAGTGGCAGGTGAGGGCTGAGAAAGGATGAGAAATTTTAGGCTTTGTTATTAAAAAGAAAAAGTAGGCCAGGCATTGGTGGCTCACACCTTTAATCCCAGCACTCGGGAGGCAGAGGCAGGCGGATCTCTGTGAGTTCGAGACCAGCCTGGTCTACAAGAGCAAGTTCCAGGACAGACTCCAAAGCCACAGAGAAACCCTGTCTCAAAAAAACAAAACAACAATAACAACAAAAAAGTATAGCTTATTGAGTCTGGGGGACTGTTACTGTAGTATGTTGCTGTTCAGGTTTGAGTCTGGTGATTTGGGGAATATTCCTTTAAGAAGCAGAAGGACCAGTTTCACTGGCTGTTTGATTGGCTTCTTCCTGTTGGCTTCGAATTCTGGGAGGCCCCTTTCTGGTCAGTTTCATGGATCTGTATTGATTGCCCTTTGGGCTAGGCACTGTACTAGACACAGGAGTGCGTGTGGGCAGCATCTGAGGAGGAGCCATGGAAGGAAAGCATGTCTTTCATTTCACTGATGAGAACTTCTAACAGGCTTGGCATAGGATAAAGCAGATTCCATGGCAGGCAAGGGTGACCAAGGCAGGGACAAACTCGCCAGGCAGACAGAGCTTAAGTGAGAAAGGGGATGGAGGGAAAAGGAAAGAGAAAAGAGAGGACAGAGAGCAGAAGAGACAGGAAAAGTTCTGTCTGCCCCAGGGGAACAGTGGGGGGGGTGGTAAGTGGGCTGGGGGGGGTCTTTCTTTTAAAGGGGTCCTTTGCACCTGCTTGCAGACTGGTAGTCCTGGAACCCTGGGCTGACCAGGGTACTGCCTGAGTGCATTCTGCCAGGTGACAGGGGCAGGCCAGCATAATGCCTGAATCCTTACATCCAGCATGGTGAAAAGTATGGCATAAATCAGCACAGACAGCAGGCTGACCCCAAGCAAGCAAAAGATCAGGGCAGGCTTTACAGTTGGGAGCAAGGGCTGTGGGGCTTAGAGAACTGGGGGTCAAACTTGCCAGTAGGCATAACCCCCACCCCCCTTTTGGGTTTTCAAAACAGGATTTCTCTGTGTAAGAGCCCTGGCTGTCCTGGAACTTGCTTTGTAGACCAGGCTGGCCTCTAACTCACAGAGAATCCCCTGCCTCTGCCTCCCAAATCCTGAGTTTAAAGGTGTGTGTCACCACCTCTGAGCTCCCATTGCTCTTCCACACATTCTATCAAGACAAGGCTGGGAGGGTGCTGAGTGCTGGCAGCCCTGTCTCCCACTGGCCAGGCTCACCCCTCATTAGCATCTGTCTTCAAATGTGGCTGGTCGCCTGCTTTTGCCTCATTCTTCCTAATGACCATAGGCATTGGGAAGAGGGCAGCAGAAAGCACAGCCACAGCAGTGGGGAGGAGATCCAGGAGCCTGGGACGGCATCTCTAGCTAGCTTGACTCCTTGCCACCCAGGTAGTCCCTTGGATTGGGCACGGTCCCAGCCCATCCATCTGTCTGCAGTCTGTAGCTCACATGGCCTTTATGTTACTAAACTCTTAGGCCTCCTAAGGCCAGGAAGACATTCTAGCTTCACAGCACCTAGGCAAAGGGGAAAGGACACTGAGGCAAAGAAGGAAACGTTTATAGGTATCTTTTATAGGCTACTAAAGAGGTGAGGGGCCCTCTTCTTGGTGGCAGATGGTCAGGGCCAGGGGAGAATGGGACAAACAGAGGACAGGAGTCCCTTGGGAAGGGTTTGTATCCCCCAACCCTACCCCACCGGCTGGGAGGTCAGGGCTGCAGGAGTGGTAGGGATTAACTTCCAGGCTCCTCCCCTCCTCTATTGATTTACCTTGAGACTAATTTAGGCCTGTGGCCAAAAGGCCTAGAAAGACTTCCACAAGAGATGTCTGTGTCTGTGCTGGCGCCCTTCACCTGGCCCTAACTCCTCAAGTCTGGAGAGCCCAATTGCCTGCTCCAATGATTTCCAAGTAGCTATTATGTTTCCAAGCCAAGGTAATTGGCTTTACCAGTTATTAATGGGTTGCCCTAAAGAGAAAATGCAGGAGGAGCAAGGCGAGGGAAACACCTCCTGACTCTGTCGTTTGGCTCCTTGGTGTCCATTGGCTGCTGCCCAGGCTAGGAATCACATGGGGCATGCCAGGCAGGAGAGGCTGCTAGCACTGCCACTTTATGGTAGAATGGCTGCTGGCAGTACTGCAGATGAAGAGGAAGCTGGGATGCTATCATATTCCTGGAGGAAGCCTTGGGAGCCTGAGGCTTGAGAGCCCCAGGGTGTCTTATTTGGCCTTGTTCTAGTTTGGAGATGACAGGTGGACACTAGTCTACAGTGTTGATAGTAAAGCAGCCACTTGGCCAGTGCCTACGCAGACATTTCCCTCATCAGCAACTGGCAGCTAGCTCCTCACCTGCTGCATTGTCCAAGCCATTGTCTTTTCCAGAACCTTCTCATAGAACTCTGCCTCCCACTACGTGGTGGGAACAGAAAGCACAGGTGCTGGGCAGTGTAGGCCAATGGCCTACTTGCCTACATGGTTAACATGTCGTTAGTGTATCCAGTCTTCCTTCCCCTGTGCAGGACTTTTAGGGACCTGGCCCATCCCTGCCCCAGTGCTTTTAATCTTAGTGACTGATATGAGATTTCTTTTTTTTTTCTCTTTGTTTTTTTTGTTTGTTTTGTTTTTTGAGACGGTTTCTCTGTGTAACAGTCCTGGCTGTCCTGGAACTCGCCCTGTAGACCAGTCTGGCCTCAAACTCAAAGAGATCCACCTGCTCTGTCTCCTGTGTGCTGAGATTAAGAAACTTTAGGTTTCTTAAGCGCCCCCCCCCCCATCATGTAACAAAGGTCTAGTTTAGCTCAGATGTTCAAGTTTTCCTCCTAGCACTGTGGCTCATTGCGTTTTGCGCGCGTGCGCGCGCGCACACACACACACACACACACACACACACACACACACACACACACGCATCATGAAACCATACAGACCGCCTTTGTTGAGTGTTCTGAGACTTTCTCAGCTGCCTGTTGGCAGTGTTCATAGTGCCCTTAGAGACTTCTTTGGACCCCTATCTCATCCCCAGCAGTCCTGGCTACTTGCCCTTGCTCCCTGAAAGCTACAATATACTCACTGGGATGTATGCACTTTTCCCATTTGCCCGGTCTTCCTACAACTTTGCCAGAGTCTTCCAATTATTTGGGGGTGCGGGGAGAGACAGAGTTTCTGTCTATAGACCAGCTTGAGTTCTGGTCTTGAACTCAAAGATCCACCCACCTGCCTCTACCTCCCTAGTGTTGGGATCAAAGGTGTGCGTCACCATACCTGGTTTCCCAACTCTGAAACCCTTCTGGAATGTCTTCAGCCGATTGGTGTATCACTTGACAGTCCCCAGAGGATATACCCAGGAGACTTTATGACATTGAGCCTCAAGTCTCTAACAGCTATATCTTTAATAAGCTTACTCACTGAACCTTCTTGGGCTCAGAGCTGGTCGGAGGTCACATGGTTCCAGCCAACCCTCGGGGTCATCTGTGGTTGAAGCTGTAAGGCCACTAGTCAGTCTTGGGAGGTTGAACCCCTCTCCACACACCAAGGAGTTCTGTGGTACTTCCTCCTTCTCTCTCTCTCTCTCTCTCGATGTTTCTTTTTCTGGCTTAACCCCATGATCCCTGGGGAAAGAGCTCTGCATTTCTAATGTGTAGCCATTTCCGCCACAAGTTCTGACAAGCCAGCTCTAACTCCTTTCTCTTTTTGTTTGGCAGCTCTTTTGTGACAGGAACAGCTTGTTGTGGGCACTTCTCACCTCTGAGAATCTGGGACCTCAACAGGTAAGAGATTCCTAAACCCACAGTGGTATTCAGTGGGGGCAGGGCTAGGAAAGCTGGGAGACAAAGGAAGAGCTTGCTAACCAGTCCCTGCCCGTTTGCCCAGCTTACCACACCAGAGGAGGCTGGGGAGAGAGTACACCTCCCCACCAGCAGCTACACTGCCTTTCTTGGGGAGACAGTTGAGATCACTGTAACAGGCGAGTAATTTCATGTAGGATTGATAGTAACCACTTGGATTTAATATATCTTCTGAAGAGTTCCTGGCTATGTAATCTATCCTCAGAGGGGATTTTTATAACATAAAATATTTCAAAGGTGGCCTATAGAACTTATAAAAATAATTGTATAGGGCAGTTAAAATACAGCCAGGTTTTCTTCGAAGTTCTCCAGTTGGCAAGATTAACACATTCTCACTGACTGTCTGCCATTCTGGTTTTTGTTTGTCTGTTTGGTTGGTTTTTTCAGACAGGGTTTCTCTGTGTAGTCCTGGCTGTCCTGGAACTCACTCTGTAGACCAGGCTAGCCCCAAACTCACAGAGATCACCTGTTTCTGCCTCCCAAGTGCTAGGATTAAAGGTGTGTGCCACCACTGCTAGCTTGGTTTTGTTATTTATTTATTTTTTTTTAGCAAAAAACTTTTATTTTGAATTAATTCTAGATTCATAGCAAGTTATAAACTAGAACAGAGGGGTACTTGTATAACACCTTATATGATGTAGTGTGTCAAAAGCAGGAAATTGACATTGGTACATCCCATAAGCCTTTCTTGTGACTAGTGAACCTACCACCACAGTCAAGATACAGAGCCCTCCTCATACGCGCTTGACGCCTGCTGTTCTCTCTAACCCCCACACACTGAGATGCTTGCTGCCTCTAATTTTGTTATTTTGAAGATACGATATGAATGGAATTGTATAGTGTGTTACCTTTTTAGAACTGTTGTTTCTGTGCACGGGTGCTTTGCTTGCATGTATGTGCACACAGCATGTGCATGCAGAACCTGGGGAATCCAGAAGGAGGCACCGGCGCCCCCAGAACTGGAGTCACAGAGGGTTGTAACGGCCATGTGGGTGCTGGGAACTGAACCAGCCCTCTCTGGAAGAGCAATTAGTGCTCTCAACCACTTTGCTATTTCTCCAGCCCATAGTGTGTTACCTTTTAAGAATAGCTTTTTAATGCCAGGCATAGTAGCATATACCATAATTCCCAGTACTAGAGAGATAGAGGCAGGCAGATCTTTATGAGTTCAAGGCCAGCCTGATCTACATAGTGAGTTCCAAACTTTCCAAGGCTACACAGTGAGGCTCTGTCTCAAAAAACAAACAGATAAAAAAAAAAAAGTGATTTTTTTAAAAACAAAAAAAAGTAAAAATAGTAAGTTTGATTAGTTAAAAACAAGTTTGGGGTGGGGACTAGGGTCAGCATCACTTCTAGGAGACACGTGCTGAGCATGAGGGAGAAGTACGCCAGGTCCTCCCTGTACACATCCCATTGTGCCTTCAAGCCACTGAGCAGAGTCCTCTGCCCAGCACCAGGTCAACTTCTAGTCAGTGTTGGTAGCTCAGAGATCCCCAGGGCATGGAGTCCCCATCATACCTGCTCCACAGGCACCTCCAGATCAGAGACACCCAGGGGGCATGCTGCACTGGGAGCCCAGGAGAGGGGTTCGAAGGGACGAAGGTTCTTTAGAAGGACCGTCTGTGAGGTCAGCATCAGAGGCACAAAGGGGGCAAGAAACCCCAGCTGTACCCAAGAAGGGAGAAGGCTAAGGACACAGACAAGCCAGGCTCACACAAGCGGGTCATCCAAAGTTCGGGGCTGAGCTGAGCAGGAAGGACTGCTAGACTGGAACCATCCTGAACTCCAGCTTCAGGACCAGTTGCTCTATGTCTCCAATCTAGATGTGATCCACTAATTTCCAGAACCTTGAGTCTGTCCCTAGTACAGTACTAGCGAATGCTGCTGTCACATCCCCAGGAGACAGAGCGAGTGCAAGTGGGCAATCTGCTCACCTGCAACAAGTTGATGGTGACAGAGGCTCTAACTAAGCCTGTTATGAGTTAGATGGTCGGGAGGAAATCCCTGCCTTTCAACCTTCCAGAGTCTCTGCTTCTCCTTCCTATAGTGACCAGGTCTCACACAGGGAAGACTGAGTGCGGTAGCCCCAGGGGAAGAGCAGTCATAGTGAGGCCCAATGACTGTTTTGTTCAGTTTTAGAAAAGTCAGCCTTTTGCTATGAGACCTACAGACAGGCCGTACATATCAGAATCTCGTTCCTTTTATTACTGAGTAGAACAGTAGTCCATGTGTAAAGGCACCAAAGTTTCTTTCCCTGGTGAAGAACATTACCCATTAGGGACATGTGTGTTGTTTTCAAGTTTGACTATTGCAAATAAATATTTATGCATAGTGTTTATGTGGGCATACACTTTCATTTCTTTTCTTAAAGATTTTTTTAATTTATGAATTTATTTTTTACATTCCAGTCCCAGTTTCCTCTCCCTTCTCTACATTCTCACCTCCTACCAAACTTGTTCCAGCACATCTCCATCGCTTTGCATTTCCACCAGCAGGGCTCAAGCTATCTGGCTTTCTTTATGTCTTGACCAGTGTTTTGGTATTGCCATTGTTTTTATTTTGCTCCTCTAGTAGGTGTTACGATATGATTTTAACTTGGTTTCCTCTGATAGCTAATGATGTTGAACATGCGTTCATATGCTCATCTGCCATCTGGATGTCCTGTTTACAAAACACCAGCTCATGTCCATGGTCCATTACATTGCTTTTCTACTGTTGAGTTTTGAGCTTTATATAGTGTAGACATTAGTCCTTTGTCAAATATTAAAAATATTGTCAAATTTACAGATATCTTCCCCTAATCTGGACCTTGTCTTTTTGTCCTTTTAATGTCTTCTGCAGAACAGATTTTAAATATTTGTGTGTATGTGTTTTGTCTACATACATTTGTCTGGGTACCATGTTTTTGCTCGGTGCTGCAGAGGTCAGAAGACGGCGTCGGGTCCCCTGGAACTGGAGATACAGATGGCTGTGAACTGCCATGTGGGTGCTGGGAACAGCGTCTGGGTTCTTTGGAGGAGCAGCCAATGCTCTTAATTATTGAGATAAACATACACAGTACATTCCCCGTCACTCTCAAACTTGAAATTTTGATCCATTCTAAGTTGTGATTTTTCCTCTAATCAGCTGTGCCACACCCAAAACTCTTCAGCTAGCCTGTAAGGGAGAGGGAGGCTGCTTCTTGCTGTCTATTTCCCTGGCTGCTCTCCTCTCCCCCTCCCTAGGGAAGAAGGGAGATGCCATATGCCTTCTCTCTGAAACACATGCTCCACAGCTAGTCTCTCCAGGTGATTTCTCAACACAAGGTGCTTGATGGAACTTATTTTCTTCTACATTCTGATGATCATCTGAGAACAGGAGCAGGATGCTCAGGATCTCCTCAGGCTACACTGCCTTTCTGGTCAGTTCTGAGAGCCAGAATGCCCACTCTTTGAGGTGGATTTGCTTCTTGGATCCGTAGGCCTGGACAAGAAGCAAACTGAATCCCTCTCCTGGACAGCAGGCTCCTGGGTGTCTTGAAACCCTCCAGGCTCTTCTTTTCCCTAGCCCACCATTTGAGTCCCTTGGTTGTTCTTCATAAACAGAGTTCATCAACTAACAGTAGCTTTTAGGCTCCAAGTAATGAAAAATCTAATTCAAACAGCTCAATTAAGAATGGAATTATGATCAGAGATGGCAAAGAGCCCAGAAGTTGGATGCAGGGTTGATGGGTTTAGTGGCCGTATTCACTCAGCTTTCCCTTTGGCATCCCAGTCATGGTGTCTTTTGCCCCTGCATTCAGGCTTATTTAGAACAGTGCCACTAACTCATAAGGCAACATTCAAAAGCATAAGGAAGACCTGTCTGTGGGCCGAGCCATTTTCCCACACCTGCTGAGCACATTCCTCCCCACATCCCATTGTCAAAACTATGTTCAAGGTCTCACCCTAAACCAAACCCTGGCAAGGGACAAGGGAGATGCTTGAGAGAAGAGCCAGCCTCTCTTAGACATATTGGTGTTGGCAGAGAGAAAGGCAGGTGCTGCAGAATTGGGTTTGGTTAACAGGAAAGAACATATGCAGTGGATTGGTGGTGCCCTGTAGAGTTGGCCTCACGCTGGCTTCAGGGCCATTTTACCTTCAAGTTTCTAAATCAGCCCCTCTGAGTACTGACCAGTCCAAGTGTGGTCCCATGTGAGATGGGTCTCGCCTTCCTCACTTTAGATCTACTTTTGTGGAGCTAGAGAAATGGCTCAGTAGTTAAGAGCACTGGCTGTTTTCCCAGTGGACTTGGGTTTAATTCCCAGTACCCACATGGTGGCTCCCAACCATCTATTATTCTAGTTCCAAGGGTATCTGTCACCCTCTTGTGGCCTCTGAGGACACCAGCTATTCATGCACAGATACGCATGCAGGCAAAACGCCAATACACATAAAAATAAATTTGCCTTTATTAATGCATTTGGTGGTCATATCACCCATTCATCACCAGCTTAGCTAAAACATCTAGGGTTCCTGTGGTCTCATGTCCTGAGGCTGTTGGTATCTTGCATGTTGCAGAATTTATTCTCATGGGTTGATTCTGTAGAACTGCCACCAACCAGTCCTTCCCTCTTGAGAGTAAGGCTGAGGCAGGAGGAACACTATGTGGTGGGAGCTGAGGGAGCCCTGGCTGTGTGGCCTGAAAGGCTCCCACCCCAAAACTACACTGCCACTCATCAGCTTCATCTGTGGCCTCACTAGGCTTGCTTTCCACATTAGGGACTGAAAAAATGGGACTCTGTTGTTCCTGACTACCAGAAGTAGTTATGATGAAATAACTGTGAAAAATGCCCCACTTGCCGACATCTACATCCTTTGCTGTCTCCCACAGTACTGAACAGTTTGTGGAGACCTGACATCTGAGGCCCCAGGAAACCTGTGGCTACCACCAGTAGTGGGAAAGGAAACTGCCGGGCTCCCAGCAAAAAAGGGTCTTGCTAGCGTGGCTGTGGTTCAAGGATGAACTCTGTGCTGGAAGTTTCAGGCTCAGTCATACAATCCGGGCTCATGTCCCATGTCCTCTGCCTGGGCCCAGCTCAGGGACGGTGGTCTGCTTACACCACCATGACTTAGCAGAATCTCAAAGGTTGGATGATCTGTGGGCCTGGTGGTGCACGCCTTTAATGCTAGCTTTTGGGAGGTTGAGGCAGGTAGATCTCATGGGTGTGAGGCCAGCCTGGTCTTCATTGTGAGTTCCAAGACAGCCAGGGCTGCACAGAGAGTCCCTGTCTCAACAAACAAACACATACACAAGGTTGGATGATCTTTGAGCTGCCTGTAGTTGCTATGGAGGGGACTTAGGATCAGGATGGAGTTCTAAAGGACTGGCTCTTTGAATGTCAACCCAACATTGACATGTCACTAAACTCAAAATGAACCCAAATAAAAATGGGCACAAGACTGGCCGGGCATTGGTGGCGCACGCCTTTAATCCCAGCACTCGGGAGGCAGAGGCAGGCGGATCTCTGTGAGTTCAAGGCCAGCCTGGTCTCCAGAGTGAGTGCCAGGATAGGCTCCAAAGCTACACAGAGAAACCCTGTCTCGGAAAAACAAAAAACAAAAACAAAAAAAAAAAAAAACAAAAAAAAAGAAAGAAAGAAAAAAGAAAAGAAAAAAAGAAAAAAATGGGCACAAGACAACCAAGGCCTTGGGTTGCACTGGAACCAAGTGAGTCACTATCACTGTCTCCTTTGGCCACCTTCTGAGCTCTGCGTGTGACAGGGTCACCCTAGATATTACATGGCATTGCCTCCTCTCTAACCCTAAGCTGTCCTCATCAGCCATGGGAAGAGCCAGGCCTTGTGCAAACACCTGCCCTGTATCCAGGACTGTGCACAGCTTGGAGAATAGCAGGGCAGAGGTGAGACGGTTCCCTGGTGGGAGGAAATGGATGGCCAGGACAACTCGGGAGCTGTCTTTCCTAAAGAAGCCCCAGCAGATAATAAAGCCATGTAGAAAACAGGATTAAGGTAATGAACAGGCAGGACCAAGTTTGATCTTTCAATAACACCAAAGCCTGACTGACAGGCAATCTGCAAGGTGGAGTGGTATTGCCGGCAGGACGCTGGCTGGGTGGAATGCGGTACTGGCTGGATGCTTTGCTTTTAACCTGTCACTGCCGAAACCTGAGCATGGCATGAATTTTCTTTTATGTGTATGCTGACTTGGGGGGGGGCTCTCAGCATCTGGGCTACCCTTAGGTGATGGGGGGGGGCTGGGACACCCAGGAGGTGCAGCTATCGCACTGGGCATAGGTTCTGCCATCTTTGGAGCTATTGCCATATTCATCTCTCAGGTATCCATCCCAAGCAGCCTGTACTAAGCTTAGACTGCCCAGATGGCCCTTCAGGTACCTAGAGGCTAAGCAGGGAAGAGGGTGAGGAAGGGCTGGCTGGAGCTTGCCTGTCTTATCTCTTCAGCCTTTCCCTCTGTTGGAACAACACTGTAGGTTGAACCCAAGGAGAGGGGTTTCTAATGAGGAAGCTGGGGCCCCTCATTCAGCTGAAAGCTGCACAGGACCCAGTTTCTGACAGTTGATGGCCTTCAGGCCCAGTGCCCGGTCCTCAAGTGCCAACAACCCCTAGTGCCAGCCAACCCCGGAAGCAGTCTTGTCAGGCTCTGAGAACTGTGCCAAAGCCTTCCTGTTCCTTAGCTTGAAGCTTGGAGGAATCAAAGTATACTTCGTGTCTTACATCTGTATTTCAGTAAGGCACTTGGCTGGTGCCTGGGGTGTGCCAGGTGTTGACAGTGTGGCACACACCTCCCAGCTACTGGAAGGTCCGAGTGGTCCAACGTCACCTTCCACCACTCTGAGCCTGCTGTTGCTGTAGGATTGGCATTTTCTACCAAGGGCATTTGAGCTGACTGGAGCTAGCATTGGTCACTAAGAGCAGAACATGCTGACTCTCCCTGTGGCCGGGACAGGAGAAACTTGTAACTCCAGACCTGAAGGTGTCACAGGGGTTCCAGCCATTGGTCCTAGGCCATCCTGGGGCTGTGAAGTAGGGAAGCAGGTAGAGGGCTTTTGGTGACGTCTCTGTTCCTAAGGCATTGAGCCCTCTGGGTACTGACATCTTGTAGGCATGGGTTCCTATGTCCCCACACAAAACCCCTTATCTCTCTGTCCCTGAGGTCAGGGTCATCCGGGTTCTCTCTTATGCTCTCATCTCTGTGTTGAAGCTACTGAATCTCTTCTTAGCCAGGGGAAGAGCAGAGTGGGTTTCCCACCTGCTTAAGCTTCCCTCTGCTCAGGGCAACCCCATGCCTGGACCTCCTATGTCAGCACAAGTAAGTAGGGTCCCCTCACAAAGCTCTCCCTGATCCGTCCCCATGGCCTCTTCCATTGAGTCCTGAGTTAGCATACTTGGAAGGGCTACCTGAGTTAGCCATACTTGGAAGGGCTACCTGGTCAGCTCCGGGTGTGCTGGGGCTGTAACTCTGCTTGGTGCTAGCACAGGGTATGAGTATAGCGCATTTGCTAACAATGGAATGACCCGGCACACGGATGGAGATGCAAACTGTCATATTCACAGGCTGGTGTACTGAGGACATCATGCATGCCCCATTCCACCCACATGTGGCTTTGTCTCCCCTGGCCTTCCTCTTCCCCGCCCCGCGCAGGGGCCTGGCCTTCAGTCAGGGTGATTATGGGGACTGCCCCTCTTGAAAGTCCCTGCCTTCTCCTTTGAAAGTATTACTGACAGCTTTTTCATTCTCTTTTTTCTTTACTTCTTTAAGGAACCCTGTAATTTCTTATTCTTTCTCCCCCTCTGCTTTTGCTTTCTTGTCCCCTCTGTCCCCCTGAACTCTTTGAAATTGGCTCTCTGCCTGCTGACACCAAACTGATACTTTGCGTTTCACTTCTCCTTATCCCTTTATGGCAACAGATGTTGAAATTTTGTATCCTTTTATCTGCCCGGCTGCCCTTTCCTGTAATTACGTCGCCTTGTTAGCAGTACAAAGTGGGCTGCCTGGCTGCCTGGCCTCTGAGCCATTGTGTCTGAACACGTGTGCTCTGGTGGGTGCTGCAGGGGATGCACGCTCACACACATGCATGTGATGGGCACTGTTCCTCCTCCATCATCCTCCCCACATTGCCACTGTTATGTTTCAAATCGGGGGCAGGTGGCTCAGTAGGCAAGGGTACTTGTCACTGAGCGTGACAACTTGAGTTTGATCCCCAGAACCTCCACGGCAGGAGATAACAGACTCCTTTAAATTGCACCCCCCCCAGCTTATGCAAGCACACTGTGGCAACCCCAACCTTTCTAAGAAATGTTTTTTTTAGTTTGGAGTGTGTTTCCTTGATTCTTTTACTCCCATTGAGGATCGGTCCCTTAGGCCTGCAAAGTATGTAAGTGAGGGCCTGAAGGTGGACCTTGTATCTGCTGGGGCAGGGCCAGGACCAGGGCTTGCAACCAGCTTGACCCTCCTGTCCTCATGGGGCAAGTCAGTCAGCCACAGGTCCCCTGACATGTGACAGGGTCCACTCACCCACACAGGACAGTGAGAGACCAAGACACACACAGACAGTACTGGCGCTCCATTGTTGTGGGGAAAAGTGGTAGATTGGAGGCTTAAAAGAACACAAAGTTAGCCAGGCGGTGGTGGTGTATGGCTTTAGTCCCAGTACTCGGGAGGCAGAGGCAGGCGGATCTCTGTGAGTTTGGGGCTAACCTGGTCTACAGAGCAAGTTTCAGGACAGCCAGGGCTTCACAGAGAAACCAAGTCTTGAAAAACCAAAGGAGGAAAGAACAGAGAGAGAGATACCTCGGGCCTATTATAAGGACCACATGAACCAGTATGTGTGAAGCAGTATAGTGCCTGCCAGTCTTTGGCTCAACTATGTGAGCTGCTACCAAGGTAGCTGCTACTCTGCCACCCTGAGACCAATACAGTCATCTCCATTCCTATCAGGTACCACCAGACTGAACTTGCAGCTCAGCCTGGATTCTGTCTTCTTGGTATGAGACTTGAAGATATTTGCTCTGTAGCTTTGGCTTTTTTATTACTACTCAGAGGGCTGACTGGGACTACTACTTTGCCCCAAAGCCTCACAGCACTTTTTGCCAGGTAGGGATATGTGTGCATCCACAGGTCCCTGAGGGCTAGGAGCCAGAGACTGACCTGTGTCCCCTCACAGCCTCATCACCTTTGCTACTGTCAGTCACAGTCCTGTCATTAACTAAAGAGTCACTCATTCCCCTTTCCCCACATTGCCTGTTCACCCTTACAGAACGTTCTTTTTTTCTCGGTATTGTTAGTGGAGTATCAATTTAGACTTCTCACTGGACAGCATCTCCCTGTAGTTTCTGCGAAAGCACAGTACCTTGCATGCCAGAGGTGCTCAATGGTTAAGGGAGGGAGGGAAGATGGAAAATTATGCATTCTTTAGTGACCCTGGGCTTGATTTAACGTACAGGCCATTTGCCCTTGGAGAGAAGAGATAAACTGCTTGTGATACTTCAGCCTTTCAAAACTACTGTTAAAGTTCAGGGTTGCACATGCCAGATGAGGCGCCCTGACACCTGAAGGGAAGCAGAATGTACATGTATAGGACTCCAGGGACTACCAGACACCAGAATGTTAAAAAGTAGATGGAAAATGGTGTGAGAGACGCAGCATGTGTCAGTGTGGGCTGGGAGCCTCAGAACACTCTAGTACAAGAGGCCTGTGCTGAGTGTGTGGGCCACAGAAGATGTAAGGACGGGGCTAAGACTGAAGCAGGGCATGGTGTTTAGACTCTGGAGGGTTCAGGATGGAGGGTGGGGGAATGAATGCCTGTGTCAACTGGGCCATCGTGGCTGATGGCAGTACATCATTTAATTTTTCTTCCTCCTGGTCAGCAGGAGAGACTCTTCAGGGAAATGGTCCCATTCCCCTTGCTTTTTCCTGCCTTGGTACCAGAGGCTGTGCCATGGGAACAGGCCTCCTTCAGCACTCCTGCTTAGCCTGTCTCATTCATCAGGCTCACCCTGCAGGCTGCCCCATCTGTCTTTATCTTTCCCTGGGTGGAGAGAGAATTGCTGGAGTCAGGCTCAGGAGCCTAGGGTGTGGAGGTCTCCAGCCCTCAGCACCTCCTGGAGGCCTACGCTTTGTCTACAAGGGAAGGGACTTTTTTGTCTGGCTCTCTATAGTGACAAGCCCAGTTCTTGCTCCTGTCTTGGCCTGGGGCTCTGAGCAGCAGCCCTGTTCCCACACAAGTTGTAGGACAGCCAAGGCTCTACACGCCCCCTGCCCCCTACAGTGAGAGGCCGAGAAGCATTCTTAACATTCTTTCCAGAGAAAAGGGGTGAAATGTCTGAATTTGGGGGTCACCACGTTATACAAATTGCAATCTAATCGTTTTTACAAGAACACACTTGCAGTGAGAAAAACAGCACAGGAGGGGATGAGGAGACAGCGTGTAGGGCTATTGTTGGAACCGTCTCTCCCTCCATCACAACAGTTAGGCTACAGTTTTCTACTTAAATTGGGCCTGGGGTGGGAACCTAAGGGCCCATGGTGCCATTTCTGTTTGTTTTCCCAAATCAAAGCCCCAGCGGGGCTCCTGTGGCACCGCTGGGCGACTATTAGAAGACACAGGCCACTTCCCAGAGCCTGGTGTGTCAGTTGATGCTCTCAACTTAACCTTGCAGAGCTGCACAACAGAGCTGAGGCGCCTGAACCTGGAGGCCAAAGAAACTGTATCTTTTTATTGGTGGTTTAAAGTGTGTGTGTGGCCACTTGAGAGTCCCAGAGAAAGTAAAGCAGAAATGGCTCAGGCCAGCAAGCATCTCACCCAGACTTCTTGGGTTGTGCAGTATCCGTGGCTACTCGGACAGTGGACAGGATCCAGATTGGTGGCTCAGTGTGGATGTGGCCCTCTCACTTCCAACCCACCCGCAGTGGGCACCCAGCTCTGAGTCTCTCAGGATCCCAGCAACAGGGTGGGCAGGCAGATGGGGCTCCCTGGGCTCCACCCCTACACCCAGTCTTTCATCTTCTATTTCAAACAAACATGAAATTACTTCCATAGATTAAAGGGGAGAGAGAACTCCTCAATCACCCTTACAGCCTCGCTAATGGAGTGGGCAGGGCCCCCAAATCTGGAAGGGAGCGGGAGAACTGTGGAGTGAGACGGCTCCCACCTGGTGTACACAAATGCGAGTGTGCCTCTGAGATGGACCCGCCCACCTCCTGTGGCTGCCATGCTTGGTGGCTGCCCTAGAAAGGCAGGGCCTCTAGGAGCAAGGCCTAGTGATCTGTACACACATGGACCCAGGGAGCCCTGACAGATGCCAACACTGGGCCACTACATGCATCAAGGCTATCCCTGGGAAGGTGGCTGGCACACAGGTGCCAATTTGGGACTTAACCCTTCAGTGGACAGCAGTAGTGTTCCTTGGAGGCCTTCACAGTGTTCACAGTGAAAAGCTCATAGGTAAAGAGAGAGCCCCAGCCTCCTCCTTCAATGCTTTTTAAGATGGCTGCCTTTGGGGGGAGTAGGCTGGGTGAGAGTCTGAGTGATGGGCACAGCCTGGACCCAAAGTCTACATTTAGACACATGGCTGGCAGCCCAGACTGCTTCAAGCCCTTGGCGGGACACTGCTCAGGCCGAAGTTGTAATCTTGAGTCCACGAAATCCACTCTTGCCCTGTGCCCAGGCCTCCTGCCCTAGCATCCCTGGGATGCATCCACGCCTTGTCTTTCCTGTCAGGCCATGAGGAGGGCCGTGGAAAGGAAGCTGAGGCACTGGGCCCAGAGGGCGCCCCTTCTCCTCATTCCCTGCACACATTCTGCAGAAGTTCAATACATCCACCATTCCCTGGCCACAAGGATTAGCTGGTGCACTTGATGTTGACGGGCAGTTGCTAAGGCCAAGGGGCCCCCCTACGTGGTTGCTAGGGGTCTGGCATGGGGCGAGAGGTCTGCCCACTGCCGCGGTCACGGAGGGAATTACACAGTCACAAAGAAATTGTTCTTCTCAGTAATCTGGTCTCGGCCACCGGGTGGGGTACGGGTGGGGGAGCAGGCTGGAGCCCAGCAGGCTGGGGGCTGTGATCACAGAGGCGTGCTAGCCCTGGGCTGGGGGCCAGAGACCGAGAACACCAGGGACCAGCACACTAAGCTGCTTTCTCAGCTATTTCTGCCGCTGGACACAAAGGTGTTTACTTGTTTTAACATCTCCTAGGACCCCCCTTTCTCCCTTTGTGTGGTCTTTATCCCCAGTAAGGTTTGAGCCCCAGATTACAGGCAGGAATTAAGGCACTGGACTCAGGCAGCTCAGAGCTGCATGACCTGCCAGATCAAGGAGTGTAAAGTAACAAGTGTGTGCTTGGGAGGGGGCCCGACCCCTTCAGCAAGACCCATTCATTGCCCCAGAGGGAGCAGGCAGGTGTGGTGGAGGAGGGTTGCTACATTTGCCCTGTGGAGGCTAGGGGCTGGGAGACTGGGGGAGGGGGGGCAATTTCCTATTTGGAGGTTCAGTGGCTAGGCATCTTCTCCCTCAGCCCTCTTCTTCAGGGAGCACCCCCAGGTGATGGAGAGCTGTGTGTCCCCAAGACCTGATGCCATCTGCAGGGTGAGAGACTATGCATGGCCAAGGTAGACAGTCTTTCATTTTCTGCCCTTCTTGTCTCCCGCAGTGGACAGCTGATCACACATCTGGGCAGTGATTTTCCCCCAGGGGCTGGGGTGCTGGATGTCATGTATGAGTCCCCCTCTACACTGCTGTCCTGTGGTTATGACACGTATGTTCGCTACTGGGACCTCCGCACAAGTGCCCGGTGAGTCTGCTAGATGGGTAGAACACACAGAAGCCCTGTACCAATGCAGGCACTCACAGTCCTGGGTTGGCCCCGGGCAGGACACGGAGACACTCAGCAAGGTTGCATCAAGTTCAGGTTGCATCAAGCTACCCTTAGGCAGCTCTGGTCAGTGTGGCCTGGGAGATCGAGAAAGGCAGACATTCCTCAGAGCCTCAACAAGTCAGCAGGAAATCGTTCCTTGGCATCCCCTCCCAGACCTCTTTTGCGAGGCCTGTCCCATGTGCTTCTCTCATGGATCCTATGTCGGGTGGTCTGCCAGGGGAATGCACATGAGGGTGTGTTGCCTCTGTGGCCTGAGGACCACAGGAGGTCTCTGCAGCAGAGCCCTTCTCCATTAGCTTTGCTTGTTGAAGAAGCTGGCGAATCAGGCTTCACATTACTCTAGCAATTAGGACTCCCCAACCTGGCCCATCCCTGGGGAAGCTGGGCTGGAGGGAGGGCACCCAAACCCATTTGTATCACTCTCTCTTCCTGGACAGGAAATGTGTCATGGAGTGGGAGGAGCCCCATGACAGTACCTTATACTGCCTACAGACAGATGGCAACCACTTGCTGGCCACAGGTTCCTCCTACTATGGTGTTGTACGATTGTGGGACAGGCGCCAGAGGGCTTGCCTGCATGTAAGTGTTCCAACCAGTGCACACCTCTAGGACGTCGAGTCTTATTGTGGGTTGCGTCTCAGAGTTGGTGACATGGCCCAGGTTGTGCCTATGGCACATGTCCCTATTTCACTGGGTCTGGGACTCCTGAGTTGGGGCACCCCATTTCCCAGTTGAAATGCTCTCATCATTACTGTGCCCTCCCTTCCAGGCCTTCCCGCTGACGTCAACCCCACTCAGCAGTCCTGTATACTGCCTGCGGTTCACCACCAGGCATCTCTACGCTGCGCTGTCTTACAATCTCCACATCCTAGACTTTCAAAACCCATGACACACCACCCCTGCCTTTGAGCTAGGCAAGTAAGCTACTCAGGGACCTCTCTTGCCTGGCAGGTGAAGTGACTGATACCTCCCTGTCTTCCCAGCCCTGCTGTGCTCCTAGACCTGTGGCCATGCTGCCCTGAAGCACCACCTGCTGCACTGGGGGCTGACTGAAGCAGGCCCTGCCAGGACCTGTGGTCTTAGGAGAATGGACCTGAACTCAAGATGTTTACAATAGGGCCAAAGTAAGGGCCTGGATGGCAAGGCCAACCCTGTCCCCAAGCCCTTCACAGCACTACAACAGCCTACAGTGAGCTAAGGGGCTCCCAGCATCCCAGCTAGGAAGGTGCATTTGCTGGAATCTCTGCCGGTCCCAGCCACCACCTCCTCAGAGTTTTGGACGAGCCATTCATCAGGCCAGCTTGGGAAATGTGTTGTGATTCTCATTTTTGTAAAAATAAAATTTGGTTGTTCACACATCTGGTTCTTTAGTTATTAGGTCATTCTAGGAGGCCCCAGGAGGGCAGAAATCAGATTTAAACTCAGAAATGTGTACAGGGGGAAGGATAAAACCATGGCTCTCTGTCCCCAAGAACAAAGGCTTCTTTTCCCCTACCTCTTTGGGGTGTGGACAAGGGACTGTGGGAGGGCTCGAGGCTGCTAACCTGCTGTCACCTATAGTAGTGACCTTTCTTTTTAACCCACCACACACACACACCTTTGATAACCTGTAACCGTGCTCACTTTAATAACCATGGCATCTTAACGTTCTGTTTTTTCCAAGATTGCTGATGTGCTCACCTCTGCCTCAGGTGAGTCCTTCCTAAGCCACTTGTATAAGGCAAGCCAGCACAAGGGAGTTTACAGGTGCATGGTCCTATCTCTACTTTTCCCTCCTTTAGCTGGAACGGTTGTGTGGCAAGGTCTCCAGGATGGGAGGGGGGTGGGTCACCACACCAGCATCTTCCCTAGGAAGGCTAGGATGCCTGGAGACAGGCAACATACAGAAGTCGATAAAAGGGCAATCCTTCTAGAACAACTCCAAATGACTTTACTCAGGAACAAAACGGTGGGCAGAAACACGCTGCGCCCCAAGAGCTAGTTCTTAGACGAGAAGAAGCTGCCCGTGCCAGAAGAGCCAAGCCCACAAGTCTCAGTTTCCTCCACACTGGAGGTGCAAGGCTCAGGACAGCTACTGGGTCTTACAGTCCCCATCACTGCTGTGGGCCGTCTTTACCTTCTTTAGCTCCTTCTGTAGCTCTGACTCAGCCGCCAGGACCTCCTTTGGCTTCTGATACTGTAGAGGGAACCAAGGAGAAAGCATAGCTCAGTACTAGCTCCTCCCTTCACTCACCTGGCCCTTCATACCCTCCTTGTACATGAGGAAACCTAGGGTACAGGTCTGAAGGGCCTGTTCAGGCCCTGTGGCTGGGGAGGAGCAGCCCCACGATGAGAACCCAAGTCCTGTGATTTTTGTTTTCACCACTTCTTCATCCTCTGTTATGTGTCATGCCCCACCCCAGCTTGGTAGTGTGACTCTCTCTTGGTTTCTTCCCGCCCCCAGATGGGTAAGAGATGCTTGTTCTTCAACAAGCACACCTAGGGCTTGGGATGCCTGGAGCCAGGGAAGTAGGTGAGGAAGAGGAAGCTCTTCCTGATGCCAAGTCTGGGCAAATCTTACAGAGATGATCAGGGTACAGTTGGCGTGAGCAAAGCTCAGTGCAGAATCATCCAGAGGAAGCTGGTGTCTGTCTAGGTCAGGAATGGAGAACTTCTTGTAGTACCTGTGGGGACACCAAGAGGCTACTGGGGAACCGGCATGGCAACCCCCACTGTTGGGTACCCAGGCCCTTTGCCACAAGGTTTCTACACAGCACTCCCCCACTTTCTATACAGCTGGACAGGAAAGGGGGAACCCACAAGAACGGCCTGGTTTGAGTTTGTGGTTATGAAGTCAAAAGGATGATGGCAGCCTTAGGCCAGGCCAACTAAAGGTGAGCAGAGCTAGTAGGAAGGAGTTCTGAGATTAGCCCAGGGGAGGGAGTGACTCACCAAGAGGGCTGGCACTCCCAGATATCCAAAGAGCATCCCAAGGCTCATGGGGACACAGAAAATGGGATGTTTATCCTAACAAACATCAGCAGGAGGTCTAGGGCTGTTTACTACTTACAGGAGACCTCACTGAAAGATTGGGCCACTTTTGTCCCTACTGTGACAATTACGTGTCTTTCTAGGCCTTATTAGACTGACTACTAAAACCAGACAGGAAGGAAAGTCCACCCCAAGAGGTGTCTTCCTGGGAGGACAAGAGACTAATGGAACCAGATCTCAGAGAGTGAAGGCAGCTGATGCAGTGGGTGCTGCCTGCTTTCCTGGCCAGCTGCTAGCAGTGGAGTCTGGGGCAGAGATTTTCTCATGCCTGGTCCTCACCTGATGCTTGCTAGACCAAAGCCTCTCAACTTCCTTAGTGGACATGTGGGCTGGGCACTAGCTAAGAGCTGCTAGTGCCCCTACCTGGACAAGTCACTTTCTGTAGAGGGAGCGGCTGTGTGGGCTGAGGAGGGAAATGCCTCAGGCAGGTACAAACAAACTCAAGAGAAGGGCCTGGAGAGAATGGGCTTTTAATACTTCAGAGGGACCTGGCCCTTGTGGTGACAGCTACACTGAGTCCACTTCAAAAGCCCTGATGCCCTGGGGACTCAGAGAGTTGACATCAATGCAGAGATTCTGCCTGGTCTTCCCTGCCCAAATCCCTCAGTTCAGAAGAGGCTCTGGGGCCCCTCTCTTCCCAGGTTCCCCTCTCCCCACCAAGGTGCTGGGACCCAACGAAGGAAAAGAATGTTTATTTAAAGACTGACAGTTCAAAAGGAGTGGGGGCTGGGGATCCTAATGGTACTGCAAGTTGCTTTCTTTTCCAAAGCTCTGCCCCAGGGAAAGGCCATCCATCTGCTGCAATGGGTGGAATGCCTGCTACATCCTCTTCCTAGCCAACAGACGGAGTGAGGGCTTTTCCTGGGGCCCTGGTCTGGCTAGCAAAGGTGGCAGACACTGATAATAGCAGGGGGTCAAAGGTTAAACAGCGGAGATTAGGTGAACACAAAGGCTTGTTAGGAAGTGTTAACATCTTCCCTGCAAATATACACAGAAAGCAGGACCAGGCGAGAAGCTCCTCCTACCCCAGGCAGGGCCAATGGAGGAGAAGCAGCTCAGGGCTTAGACCCACCCCCACACCCCCAAGGCAACTTCAGGATCACAGAGAACTTAAGGTGTTTGGCTCGCCCCTTCCCTCCCCCTACTCCTGCCTCCAGGCTAGGGAATGGAGGTCGCCAGTGCCAGGGAAAGCACAGGTCCGAAATAGGATGGCTTTCGTTTACTAGGTGAGGTTAAACAACCTCTCCTGGAGACTCCTGACATCCAGTAGAGGGCTTCGCCTTTCCCTCTGCACAGCCGCCCCCACTCACCTACTCCTCTTAGGGTTTTTGCCACCAGCACCTGGATAGGGGAACCCACTGTGCTTCTGGGAAAGTCAGAGCGACTCTACTTGTATCCCCTGTCCAGTTCCTGGCCACCCCTCACACTGTGAATGGAGGAGAGGGCAGGGCTGCTGTGGACAGTTGCGTGGGCCCTGCCCCACACTCCTTGGCAGGTATCCAGAGAAGTCTCCAGCCAGTCCTGCCCTGAGAGTGGCGCAGGTACAGAGAGTGGCAATGACACCGATCCTTCCCGCTGCCTGGAGAGTCACAATGAATAGGCCCACACTCAAGGTTCTTAGAGTCTTACCAAAGGGAGTCCCACCAAGCCTGACTGTCGGGGGTTATCGAGCATGGGGTTGGGTTGTCTAGTAACACTAATAAAACCCGAAGTTACAGTATTGTCAATGCCAAGTTAGCCAGGCTTTCTTCAGATCCCTTGCTTTGGCAGCTTGGCCATGGTATAGGGTGTATGCATGTACGTGATATCAAATTCCTCAAACTGTTATGAGGTAGTGTAAGCACGCTTCTCACAGTGAGGAGAACTTGGCCAGAATCTACCGCTGACACCTGGCAGAGGCTAGATCTCAGCCACTGTCGTCTTAGTCCAGCACACTCCATCATTCTATTTGCAGCTGCCAGCTTCAAGGCTGAGACGTGGAACCGTCATTATACAAACATGCTTCTCAGGACCAGATGGTGCCACACCAGCATCCCACAGAAAAGGTTTCTATCTTCCCAATTCCTCTTATTAATACCTGAGGTCAAGGACTACCACAAGACACTGGAATCAACTTACAAGCAGAGTGAATAACCCAGTGCTGCAGGAGCCAGGCAGATACCAACAAGGCAACTGTGTAGCTCTGGTCAGGAACCATGGGGTCCAGAATATTAAGATGAGGGCACACCTCCAGGTGAAGAAAGGTGGAATCCAAGAAAAGTGTCACGGTGGGGTGCACTGCAAATGCTTAGGTGATGAGCAAGGAGGCCACACTATTCCCTGCATGTCACTTTATCATTTTCATATGCTTTTCTATAACCAGTAACATATAGACAAGCATAAATATGCTTCATGTCTACCTCTGAATGGTGTGATGATCAGAAAAGAGATTTAAAAAGTATTCTAAAAGAAATTAAACTCTGCTCAACTATATTTCTCCAAGTAGAAGACAGAAATTCCACTGGGCACAGGAAAGGGCTGGTTAAGTTTGGTGGCCTCTCCACCTTACTTCCTGCAAGAGGGACCTGCAGGGGGCTGGCTGAGCCTAGTTAGGACTCAGAAACTCAGATTCAGAGTGGGCACCAAAATATCATTTTCCCCCTTTGTGGGAAGCGGTACCACTCCCATCCTACCTTGCCTCTAATAGCATCTCAAAAATGTCCCCAACCCCTGCCCTTGGGTGCTAGAATGCCCCACTAGCCACAGAGGCCCTGGCCAACAGCGCCACCTATGGCATATATGGTATACGCTTGCCCTGCAGGAGATGGGGCCCAGAGGATCGGCTCAGATGAAATTTTTGGTGAGCTAGCTAGCCTCTCTTCTAGCACTCGCTTGTAATCACATTTCTGCCTGATAGCTGTATTCCACAGTGACCTCTGGGGGACAAAAAGGAGGCAGCAGCCAGGTCCACAAAGTGCTAAGCTGCAGATTCAAATGCTATCAGAAGCACTTTTGTTCCCAGTTTGGACCCAGGGCTTCCTACGCCAGGGAATGCTTGCTGAAGCACGGAGTTTGTTTTCCTACAGGCAATTGCTCTGTTGTCTGAAATTGCTAAATTCCACTTTAGGCACTGACTCCTGTTAATGATGAGAACAATAACGGGAATAAACTGCCTTTTATCTGAGGACTGTGTGCTTTATAAACGCAAACCCTTATTATTATGACTTTATATTTATAGACAGGGTCCACTACAGGGGCTGCGGGCTGCATGTACAGCAATAATCCTGAAATTAATTCATTCATCTCTACCCTTTCCCTTGTCCCCTTAACCCTGCCAAACTGATAGGGTGTGGGGGTGCTAAGAGGAGGGCGGGACCCAGGGCTGCACTATAGGTGGCAGGGAGTTCCCCTGCTTCCATGTAGGTAGGCCTCTTAGACTGAGGGAGACTATTCCACACCACCTGAAGGGGGCGGGGCTCTCCAGTGAAACAGCAAATGGTATACAGGCACCATGGGTTAGGCTCCGTAGCCCAAGCAGCAAGCTGGGTAGTTTGGCAGTTTGTGGATGAGGAGATTAAAAATATCTCCCCAAAAGAAGTCCCAGTTTAGAATGGGCCTTGTATTCTCTCGAGCTTAGGTTGAAACTGATTTACTTCCAAACTCTTCAACTGTGACCAGTCAGAGCACCAGAAACCCAAATGTGACCACACCCTGGCCACCCCTAACCGTTAGCATTCACTGCCTTCTCCCAGCAGATCACAAAGGAAATCTGAAACAGAATTCTAGAGGTTTCTGAGAGCCAAACTTCTGCCCACTTCCCCTTAGCCCAGGGATGGATGAGGACTGTGACGGCAGTCTGATGCTTTAGTCTCAAACGGTCACCCAGGCAGGTATGCCTTCCAGGACATGGCTCCCTGCCAATTCAGTGATGTCATCAAGCCAAGTTCACCAGGTCAAGGACATAACAACCTTAGAGTAAAACTGCAAAGGCCATGAGTTAATGGTTATGTGATTCCCTTAAACCCTCCTTCCTTCAACAGATAGTCACGGGAGCCCCAGTACATGCCAGGTTCCAAACTGGCTGGAGCTCTAGCTTGATGCAGCTGCTGCAGTTACCTCACTCACTCTCAGCACCCCTGAAGTTTAAGTTCAGCCTGCTCCCAGATAAGGTGCAACCTGAGATCTCACCCACTCCACCCGAGCTCATACACAAGTAAACAGCGCCCACCACGACACTCACTTTTTGTTGGTCGTTCTAACAATGACACAGCGCTCTTTCTGGGCCACAGAGACACTATAGACATCCTTTGGGTAGGGGAGGTTTCGAATCCGCCACTGGAAACTTGTTTTGGTGTCCTTGCGCATGAAGATGGGCTGTGAAAAGCCAGTCAGCCCAGGTCAGCCTCAGAGTCGATAAGTAGCAGAACCATCTTGCATTTCGGCTTCTCCTGACTCTGTCTCCCCAAGTGCCGACATTACATCTCCCCACGTGCTGACATTACAGGCATGTCTGTGATGCCCACATTATCAAGGACCATTCTTGGGGAAAGGTACAAAGGGTTGGCCCCTCACCCTCCCCAGGGTCCAGCCAGAGCCAGACAGGAAGCCCTCTGCTCTTCTCCATGGCTCCCACCTGAAGCACTCGCTATTGCTGTGACACACAGGGAGGCCTTGCCCCGGAATGGCCAAGATAAACCCTTTTGGTGTTCACACAAACTTGGTGTGACTAGGTGGGCATGGTGGGTATAAGGTGGTGAACAAATCATGGTCCCTGCCCTGAGGGGTCAGAAGTCTCCTCCCAGTCCCCGTAAGACACTGGACAAACAGACATACATTGGCATTACTTTCCTTGATGAGCTCAGACCCCAGGCTCCCGGCTCCTGAGAGCACTGGCTCTCCCACTTCAAGCTGCCACTGGCCCAAGGCTCCCAGGGCATTTTTCACTCGCCATTTTCTCACTGGGGAGAGAAACAAAGGATGAAAGCTTTCCCACCAAATCTCGCAGGACACTGGATAACTGGGATGGGATAAGCTGGCACTTGGGTCTCAATGCTGGGTCTTGTGCATCTGATCAGGGAATCGCATAACCTGTGAAATCAAACTAGGCCACGTCAGCAGCAAAAGTCCACTTCAAAGGCCAGCAGACAACCAGATCTGGGATACAGCTCTGAGAGGAACCATGGTCTGTGGCACCGAGGAGAACGCAGAGAGCCGACAAAGGCCATTTCTGGAATGGGAATTCTGGGTCTCCAGATGGAGTTTTTTTTTTTTTTTTGCTTTTGCTTTTGTTGTTTGTCTTTTAAAATAAGACACATATATTATGGGAACCATAAACCCAGACCTGAGTTCAGTGGGCAGGACTGGGAAAACTGCCAGGATCTCACTGCACACTGCTCAGTCCTGTGCTGGTGGCTGTGCGGTCTACTAGAGGGGATGCTGTACTGCGGTGCACCCTCTGTCCCTGCCCTTCTGCTGTGTAAGATGCTTGGGCTGCCGAATTGGAGCGAATTGGGGCGTCCTCCAGCAAGGGCTGAGCAGCCGCTGCTAAAACCTTTCAGCCTCCTACAGCTGCTCTAGGAGTTGTGCACCTCAAAAAGGGCCTGGTGGGTCTCTTTTCAGGGTGGGGCAGAAGGGGGGCAGTGTCAGGCCCGTAGCTTCTGAGCAGCTGGGCCAGGCTTGCACATGCACACTCCTGTGAGCACAAAAGCCAAACACAAATCTGGGATGTAGAATGAGAACTTCCCCTTGAATATGGGCTTTTTATAAGGTCGGCTGCATTCTGCAGTGTGGTTTTATTACATCTTAGGGCCCAAAATTCTCCCTAGAAACACATTTGCGAGTTTATAATGAAAATTAATAAGGATGAGTAAAACTTGGAAATATGCTTTCTAGGCAACTTCTTACGCCCACAAATACCTCCTTAAGTGAATGGACTGTGACTAGGAGTATATGCAAACCTAGCCGCTGGAACACCTCACTGGAACACCATGGAAGACAGCCTCAGGGGCCTCTGTCACAGTTGCAAACAAGTGACAAACACCTCCTAGGAGCAGCTTACTGTGACAAGATGACAAAGCCTGTTCCCCACTACAGCAAAGATCACCCCTGGGTCCTCAAACTATGTATAAAATGCTATGCACAGACTGGGGTGCAGCTTAGTGGTAGAGCCTTTGCCCAGAACATGTAAGACCCTGGGTTTGCTCCTCAGGACTAGGAAGAAGAAGGGGGAGGGAAAACCCAGCAATAGCTATCCATAGAAAAATTAAGGCAGAGAATTACTTTCCCCCAGACACGCTAACAACAGTACCAGGGGACAGCTCACATGGCAGGGTACAACTACACAAATACCTGAGACCATTTCATTTTTTGTTTGTTTGTTTGTTTTGGTTTTGAGACAGGGTTTCTCTGTATTGTTTTGGAGGCTGTCCTGGAACTCGCTTTGTAAACCAAGCTGTCCTCAAACTCACAGAGATCCACCTGCCTCTGCCTCCCAAGGGCTGGGATTAAAGGTGTGCGCCACCAACACCAGCTTGTTTTTTTTCCAGGCGGGGTCTTACTTACTGTGTAGCTCTGACAGTCCTAGAACTCACTCTGGAGACCAGGCTGGCCATGAACTCACAGAGATCCACCTGCCTCTGCCCTGCAAGTGCTGGGATTAACGGTGTGTGTCACTGTGCCTAGCTGAGACCACTTAGTATTGGGAGCAAATGAGCACTTCTGGGCCCCCATGGCAAGCACAATCATCACAGGCGTGAGGGCAAGTTCACTTAGGAAACATCTAGTCTAACACCTCTATTTATCAAGGAGAAAGCATTTCTTCCCCATCTGCTTACTTTTAACCCTTGCCTTTATTTTCCAGGGTATGGAGTGTAAAGAATTACTGAGGAATAGTGAGATCCATTTGCAAAAGGCACAGTTAAAACTCAGGTGCCACATACTTAGAGGGCTGGTAGGACGGAGGCTATAGGCTATCTTGGGCTAGATACCAAAATCCTGTCTTAAAACAAAACAAACAAAGAGAACTCAGGTCTTATAGCCCCACATTCAGAACTCAATCATCAATAAAGAGGTAAACTACAGTCTCCAGGTGTTCTGAACAGATGTGATATCCTAAAAGCTTTCTTCAGCACTTCCTTTCCTTTTTTTTTTCCTTTGTTTGTTTTGAGACAGAGTCTCTCTATGTAGTTCCAATTGTTCCAGAACACACTCTGTAGACCAGGCTGGTCTCAAGCTCACAGAGATCCTCCTGCCTCTGCCTTCTGAGTTCTGGGATTAAAGGTGTGCCACCATGCCCAGGTTGTGTTTCTATTCTTATACTGTAGTCTTCAAAGTCCAGGTTTGGTTATCTGTAGGGGAAATATGATGAATTACTACCTAGTTGGGCCAGCGAAGTAAGATGGCCCTGTGATCATGTGCTCTGTCAAACTGCTTGACCTAGGGACACCATCAGTATGGTTCCTCGGGACAAGAGCGACTGCTAGATGCCAGCTCAGTTTTCCACAGAAACCTGCCCTAGAAGGGAAAGTACAACACTTCTGGTTTCCTTATTTCTCAACTCAGTGCCACTTAGGGTCATGGGAACTTGCCACTCTTAGCGCTCCCTCCCCCCCATCTCTCTCTCTCCCTCCCTCCTTTCCTCCCTCCCTCTTTCTCTCTCACCTTGGGGAATTATACTCTTAGAATGTAATACAGAAGTGCTCTTTCCAGCCTTTCAACAGGCAAGATCCATGAAACATTTTGGAGCCCTTACTTTCCCCATGCATGTGGCCATGAGTACGCACATGCAGAAACGCAATCTTGGCTTTCTAGTGTAGCCTTTGTTCCTGTACTCAAGGACAGCTCCTGCGGCAACAGTTTCCACCTGCTGTCACTCTGATTTGATTATATGTTAAACCCAAACTGGTGTGCGAAAGGCAGCTCCCTGGGACACTGTCTCTCTTCCCGGCTGAGTCAGGGTCAGTCTTTGGAAAGGAGCCTTCAATGACCCTGTAAAGGGTCTGAGGGGCGATGTATGAAGGAGGCAGTGCCTGGGGCCTTTTCCCAAGTCAGCAGGAAGCAGGCTGATGCAGCCCCATCTTTCAGGTGGGCTGGAAAGTGGAGGTCCTAAAGGCCTCTTTCCCCAAAGCTCCAAGGCCTGGCCCACTTCCAATACGGATAATTACATCCCCTTCCTAAATACTCCCTGCAGCTTACACTGGAGGCAGGATTCTTCTTTTCTGCCCTAAAACACTGCAACATTGCTATGTGGCTATTAAACAGCTGCCGTGGCCCATCCCTGAGGAGGCTGAGGGAATCGAGTGGACCATTTATAAAGCCGCTGAAGGGCCTGGGGATGAAAGTGCTCAATATCCTCCAAATGCGGCCTGTGGTGGTTAGGCTGGCGGTCAAATACCAAAGCAGATTAAGAGGTAATCCAAATGTAATCGCTGGGGGACGGTCTGCCCTTCAGCCTCGGCCCCCTGGACACGCTGTGTTCTTCTGGGGGTTGGTTTGATGTTCCGATCATTGTTACAAGGCCCTTCAGCTTTTTCTCTATGAATACATACAGCGTTCGTTGTGGGGGGTGGGGATGAATAGCCCCGAGAGGGTAGAAAAAAAGATGACACGAACATGCTTATTAACACCGACTGGAGGGACTGTCCCAGACAGATGTACACCTACTGGCAATTCTTCCTCTGTAAATTACTCTCTGAGCTTTTTTTTTTCTAGCAGAAAACCTGTTTGACCAATTATCAAATTTGTGTATTAGCTAGGGAAAAATGGAAACCATTTCTCTTACTGCCGCCAAAACCATATCCACCTCCCACTGCATAGTATGAAAAGCCAGTTCTGGTCCTGAGATTCTATTTACAACATTTACACTAATAACCAGGCACGGGTGGCATGTGCTCAGTCCCAGCTACTCAGGACCTGAAGGCCAGAGGGCCATATGAGCCTCAAAAGTTTTGAGGCCAGCCTAGGCAATGTACAGGGATCCTGTCTCAAAAAAACCCAGATTTGGACAGTACTTTGCAAGGGCCGCTGGCTCGGAGGTTGGGGGAGATAAAAAATAAGAAATGGGTCTTAGAATTTGGTGGCACACACCTTTAATCCCAGCTCTACAGAGGCTTAGATGTAGGATTACTCAGCCTGGGCTACACAGTGAGTTCCAGGCTACATAGGATGACCATGGCTTGAGAAAACAACAAAACAAAGTGAACAGGATTTTGATGTTCTTAGCTCTAACAGTATGCCACTGCACACTGAGGTTCAAACACTTCCTGGGATGGAGCCAAGCTTCTGTCTGGCTCAGATACCTCCCAGCTTTGTGATTTTCAACATGGTGTTAACGTCTCTGAGCTTACTCCTTCAACTGTAAAATGGGGACAACAGATCCTATGTCGTGGGGCTTTAATGAAGACGCTTACATGAAGTAATTCAAGTAAAGCCCCTGGAATCATGCCCAGTTAGTGTGTTAATGTCATTATTAGGTAAACCAGCCAAATGGTGAACTACGTTCCCTCCTCCATTCTTGCTGTTAAACAAAGGAAGTTTGAAGGCCTTGGTCTAGCCCGACCTGCTACCACCAGAAATGGAAGAGAGGAGCACAGAGCACTGCAGAAAGGAACCTGGCCTTGTTCATAATTTTAATATCATACTCAGGCATGGCAAAGGGGTTGGGTTGTCTGTCTATTTTTATAGCCTCCATAGCTCTACCTGCTTTATTTGCTGTGTGGAGAAAAGAAGTGACAGGATGGGCTGGGCAGGAGCTGTGGCTGGACTCAGGGTGACGGTAGTGGTTAGCTCACGTGGCCTCTGCTTTTATAAGTTCTCCCCTGTTAGACATTCCAAGGCTGTCACCCCCTGGGAGCACTATAAATTACAATGCATTGTGAGGATATTACTACTGTATTGGTTTCCAACGAATCAGTGTCATATGCTAAACACATCAAGATTTTTAATAGCTCCAGACTAAACCAATTGGGACTAGAGCCCATGCAGCTCATAATAAGAGGGGATCAACACTTCACTGCAACTGAGCATGCGCAGGACACACACACTTTAAGACTGGAGACTGAGAGAATATGCAAACCAGTATAACCAATGTTGTCAGTTCGAGACATTTATGAGCTGTCAGGAAAAGGGAAAAAGAAATTCCCTCACCAATACTACCTGTCGATCAGACCCAGGAAGAAATGAAAGTCGGGAATAAAGACAAGAAAATAACTCAGCCTGTGATTCCATCATTGGTCTTAGCATTTCAGATGCAACTTAATAAAGAGACCAGCTCCCATGGCGGACAGCTTTGGGCCGTGGGTCACAGGGCCAGTCACCTAACTCTGGGAAGTCAGTTAATGCCGATGTGCTTCCCAGGAACAGATAACTGACAAATCAATCCCCAGAAATCCGAGCTGGAACTCCTATTCATGAGCTTGTTCTGAAGGAGGGGGACCTGTGGGCACAAAAGCAACGGCAAAATTGCCATTCCTACCTGGTTCATGTCATTCTTCAGGATGAGGGTCATATTTAATGGTATCATCTAGGAGGCAAGGCCAGAAGCTGCCACATCTGACACTTGCCCTTGGTGTGGCTTCAGGAAGCAACAGAACAAGCAAGCAAAAAGTGCAAGCCTTGCTTTTACCACCACTCCCTTCTACCCAGCCTCCTCTGTGATGTGCTTTTCCTTAGAACCCTACTCCTGACTGAGAGGCTCATTTACCCTCTCATTGAGCTGCACTGGGCAAAGGACTGCGCTCTGCTTTTCAGGTTCACACTGTTCTCAGAGCAGTCTTGCTCCCAAGGGCCTCCATCTCCCTACCACACTGCATGCTGAGCTCCCTGCTCAAGCCCAAGGCCAGGAGCTTTCAACTGGGCCTCGTTTGATCAGCGCCAGGAGCAGCTGAGGACCCTTGGGGAGCACCACACTTACCAAGGAGTTCACTCGTCTTCTCATCGTATTCTTCCGCCATTTCCTTCCCATCCGGGAACAAATAGTGCACCATCCTCTTCCCTACACACAGAGCAGAGAGAGAGCACTTTACCGCAAAGCTGCCCTTGCAGACTGAGCCCAAACAACAGCTGGAGAACCTGCCCAGAGCCTCCCGGGCTTCCTGTCAACCAATGGCCACCATCGCGCTTCCCAGGCTCCCTTCCCTTCTCTCAACGCGTTTGCCATGCCGCTTCCACCACCAAAAAAGCCAGGTCTCTTTTCAACTGCAGAACTTTCCTCCCTCTTCAAAACCTAGTTCAAAGGACACTTCCACTGCAAGTGTCCCTTCCCCATCACTGGCGGCCACTGTGCCGATGAGTCACTTCCTCCTCTGTGCCCCCTGCGTTTGAGTCTACCCCACAGCAGAGCACTTACCCCATCCTGGGATAGTGCTACAAGCATCTGATAGAAATGACATCATAGTCTTTCTCTCCCCGCTTCCTACATCCAGGGCTACAGGCTCTGATGTGAGCTGGGTTTCCTGACCGGCCCTTCCAGCCACACTGGCACCCCGCCTTCATCTACACATCTCTAGGCCATTCCCAGCATAGAGCCTGGAATGCTATCATCATGGCTCTTCCTCACACATGCTTGGTTTATGGTTTTTACATCTCTTATGTGACTCTTGGTTATTGCTTGTCTCTTCTATTGGTTTGGGGGAGGGGAGTGTCCATAGTTTCCCTGAGATCAGCCACGGTACCTGGTATGTAGCAGGAACTCAAATGCTGACTGAAAGAATGAGCAACAGTGATGTACCATCCAGTAAAAGGATAAAAGAACCCATGGGAGTCTCTTAGCCCACAAGCACTTGCTCAAGGGGAGGGCTGTGTAATGTCTTTTTTTTCCTAGGCAGGTAAGTAGCCACTGGGCGCTGCCTCAGGAGGACTCACAAAGGGGTTTTAACACCCAGTGGACACGTCCTTCCGTCAACTTCAAAAATAAGAGCCCTAAGGTGGCTTTTTCCTGTTTAACTCACTCCTCTAGGACACAGTTTCCTTGAGTCATTCCTAATTTGGATTTCAGGGCAACTTACCCCAAAATTTGCAAGGCCTCTTGGCAGACCTCAACAATCAATCAACAATATCAATAATAACAATAATAATCAACCCCCTTAACAATCTGAATGCTTCACAGGTAAGAGTGCTTGTGCTGCAGGCATAAGGAACTGAGTTTGAACCCTAGCGCCCTACACAAATAGAGGGGTATGGTTGTGCATGCCTGAACCCCAGCGTTGGGAGGCAGAGACTAATAGGACTGCAGTGAAACCTGGCCTTCACACACCTGACATCCTGCTCTGGCCTCCGTGGACGTGCACATGGGTGTGTGCTCCTGCACACTTACATACAAGCACCAACACTAATACACCATAGCCCGCCTCCCATACTGCCCTATGACCAAGAACAACAAAAGCAGACTTCAGCATGCACTTGAATATTCATGTTCAAAGCAGCATTACTCACACCAATCAAAAGGCAGACGGATGAACACTTGGGGGAGAGTATGCACACACAGTAGGACAGCTTTAGAACAGAAGCTGGCATCGGGCGGGTACAGTCAGCTGGCCTCTCAAGCATGAGGACCTGGATTTGATCCCCAGCATTCACACACAAAGTCTGGGGCAGTGACATGTGCATACAATCCCGTGACTGGGAAGCTGGAGACAGAAGGATCCTGGGGCTCGCTCAACAGCCACCCCAGCCTAATCTGCAAGCCCTAGGTCCCAGTGAGACGAGATGGAGACCAGCAAGACGGTTGAGCTGGTGAAAGTGCTTGTCACCGACCCTGACAACCTGATTGATCCTAGAACTCAGACAGTGGAGGGAAAGAACCATTTCCCACAAGCTGTGCTCTGATCTCCACATACATGCTATGGCAGGTGTACACATACACACATATAAATGTCAAAACAAACGAACAAAATAAACCCACAAACCATTGTGGGCAACTGTGAGGAAGAAGGAAACCCAAGATTGACCTCTGGCCTCCACACAAGCACACATAAAATATAAAAAGGAAATTCGGCACACGTGATAACATGGATAACCTTAAAAACCTTCTGCTGTGTGAAATAATTAAATCAAATGCTATTTGATTCCACTTACACGAGGCTCTTAGATTATTCAAACGAACTGAAACCCAAAGTAGAATGGTGGTTGCTAGGGGCTGGAGAGAAGAGAGTGTTGGTTTTGCAAATGACAAGTTTTGGAGATGGTAACAGTTGCAACACAATGTGAATATAAAATTAATGACACCTAACTGTGCACCTAAAAATGGTCATGATTTAATCACAATAAAAACCAGAGCAGTCACAGCGGTACATGCCCTTTATCCTAAAATTAGGGGGCAGAGGCAGGAGGATCTCTATGCCTTCAAGGCCAGCCTGGTCTACACAGCACATTTTAGGCCAGTCAGGACCACATAGTGAGACCCTGTCTCAAAATACAAACAAGAAGACCACTATCCTGTTAAGTAATGTCCAAAATCAGTACCCTGTGAGAGCACAGCATGTCCCAACTTACCTTCATTTTCTACCATTTCCTACCTCCTACAGCCTTTTGAGACAAGAGACTCATTTACTCTGTCTGCAGGCAGTGCCTGAAAGGCTCAGTGGTGGCTGTTTTCATAACACTTAGCCAGCTATACACTCTCACACTTCCTTGCCTCTACATTCGATCCGTTCTTCCATTCCCACTTATCAAATACCTGTTAATGATTCTTTAGGGGTTGGAAATACCACCTCTTCTGTTTGGTGATTATCCAAAGAGAAAATTATTTTCACCTCCATGCTTTTAGCATTTCACACAGTTATCTCAACACCCCCACCCCCAGCCTCCTGCCTTAGCCCCCCGAGTGCAGAGATGACAGGCATGGGCTGCAATCTCCTGCTAAGATCCCAACCACTATTTAACACAAGCTGCTATTTACTTACATGTCTTTTCCTTGATCATTTTGTGAACTCCTAGAAGATCACAGCCCATAAATTTTTTGTTTGTTTGTTTTTCTATCTGCTCTAGCACAGAATTTGGCACACAGTAAACTTCACACAATAAACTTCAGGCTTCTTTGATTGGCAGCTACCTGTGGATATTAAGTCCCCAGCTGCCAAGCTTTAAAGGGAATTCAGATCTAATTCACCCTGGCTGCTAAGTGGTCCAGAAAAGACCTCTGAAGTAGAGGTTTGAAGATTGGTCAATTGTAGGATGGAGAAAAGCTGACATCTCAAAGTCCAGTTCCTTGTCACTTAGACTTTGGCCTTTTCTATCTCCCCTAACGATCAGAGAACATTTAGAAACCCACTCTTAACAAAACACAGTTGGAAAGGACCTCTGAAATAACAATGGCAGCCCACCCGCTTCATTTATAGTTGAAGAAAACGGGGTTCTAACAAACTAATAGGTGCATCGATGGCAGGGTTGATCTAAAACCCCGGTGTCCCTCCATTCTCTGCCACCGGGCTGCCACCATCATCAACAGGACCCCCAAACTGGGGTGCATGGGGTCCCACAAGACGATACAGTTATACCTGACTATTTGCAAAACATGGGGCTGGTCTAAAACCTTCCTGGATTTCAGTAAAAATAAATGAATGAATGAATAAATAAATATGGGGTGGGAAATCTGCCCCTTGGTACAGCCTCGAGGGACGATGATGAGTGTAAAATGAATCATTGGGAACTACCAACAAAACTCTGAGCGGGGCGGGATGCTGTAAGGAAAACGGGAGGTGGGCGGCCAGAGACTTGGGTTCCAGTCCAGCCAGCTCCCTGTGCCTCAGTTTCCTCCTCTCAGGAGCAGGAAGCTAGCGTGGCTGAGCTCTGCCCACCCAGGCTGAGGCCCGCCCTGCGGGAGAGGACGAGAGGGTCGAGTTACCGTCCTGCAGCAGCGCCGTCTTCTCGGCAGCCCGCAAGCTCTCCAGCCAGCTAGTCACCGCCATCTTCCCTCCGCCCAGCAACGCGCCCGGCCACTTCCATGGCAACTGCTGGGCCGAGGGTCACTTCCGGATGACCCGGAAGGTATTCTGGAAATTTACTTTTCAACCCCACCCCCCTCCCCGATCCGTTTCCATTGGCTCCCATGGTGAGTTTATTTCTCTCCCAGGGATAGTCTGGCCTGGTGTGGGCCGACCCCGGGGCTCGGTCGGGTGGGGGGCGCCCAGGGCTTTTAGGGTCCCAGCACCAGCCCTCTTGTGACCCCAGCTGGGAGTCCCTGGTTCACGCCAGCTGCACACGCAGTGCCCGGGGCACAGCTGCTCCGGTCCTGCGCACCCCCAGCTGTGAGGGCACCTTACACCTGCTGCGGCTGCACCCCACTTCCCTGCAGCTCAGCCACGGGGCTCAACACCCCACCCCACCCCACCCCACCCCACCCCACGAGGCTGCGACAGGGGCAGGTGCAGGGCCCGTCTGCAACTTTCCCTGAAGTTTTCCTCTGCAAAGGACGTGAGGTTTGTGTGCACTGCACGAGTCCTCCGGACCCCACTTTTCTGGGGAGATGAAGACTTCACTGGTGATGTAGTCCTGCTTCCCAGCCCCTTATCATTTTGGAAAAGGCTCTTGGAAGCAGAGGCCGACTCTGCACTGGATCTGCAGAGCACCCCTCTCTTTCCAGTATTGTTTCCCTTGAGTCAAAAGCCACCGCCACCCCCGACTTTCTGACTTTCGTAGTCCCAGCCTTTCCCTGACTCAACGCTGAAAGGCTGGTGTGTTTAGCTGGGGTTTCTGAGACCTCTGAGAAGGGGTCTCTTGCTCCCAAAGCCTGCCTCTGTAGGCCAAAGGGTCTAGGGCGACTCTCAGTCTTGGATTTCTGCATGACATCTGTCCTTAAACAGAAAGGCAAGGATCCAGCAGCCAGCCAGCCTTCCAGGCAATGAACCCCCAGGGCATCTTGAAGGCTTTTCCCAAGCGAAAGAAAATTCATGCAGATCCACCATCAAAAGCACTTGCAAAGATTCCCAAACAGGAGGTGGGAGAAGCTGGAGGTGAGCTGGCCCACCCCCAGAACTCATGACTCGCACTTGACCCTTTGACTTGCTGTTGTTTTCATCCGGAGTCAGATAATGGAAGTGGCCTTACCTGTGGAGGGCTGAGGTCTCTTTCTACCTCCCTTGCTTTTGCTTTGGTGTCTGTCTTCTTCTCTTGTTTAGAGTCTCACTGTAACCTTGATCTTGCCTTATAGCTGAGAATGACCTTAAGCTCCCCATCCTCCTGTCTCAACCTCCCAGGTGCTGGGCTCACCACTCGCACCTGGTGCTTTGTCTTTGTGTGTTTGTTCTTCAAGACAGGCTTGCTTTCTCAGTGTAGCTCTGGTTGTCCTGGAACTTAGTCTGTAGACCAGGCTGGCCTCTGCCTCCTGCGTGCTGGGATTAAAGGTGTGCCACCGATGTAGTTTGTCTTTGCTAGGCTATTTGCTGTGTTATCAAGACCTCAGTGAGAAAATGTTTCCTGATTCCTCAAGAAGTGGCCCTTTGTTGTCCTAGAGGCAGCGCCAGGAGCAAACAAAACCCCCTGAGTCCCCAGGCTTGTTCTAAGTTGTTTTGCCACCAAAATTGTTACGTAGATGGCAGAGATTTTAAGGGGTTGGGAGCGTCAGTCAAGTCTTCTAGACTGAGGGCAAGGAACTTGTAATGGCAAGAAATGTGTGCTTTCCTGGAAAAAAAAATAGGTGCTGAAATGATTTTTGAGCTGTGTTCAAAGCAAGGCTTCATTTATTCAGCCACAAATACTAATAGATGGTCTGTGATATACCAGGCACTGCTCTAGTTTGCATTAGGAACAGGACACAAATCCTAACCCCTTGCATTCAAGTGATGGCCCTTGAAGAATTTGCTGTGCTTGTGGTAGAATTCTTTAAAGGCATTTTAATCTCTGGGTGGCAGGAAAATGATTACTTTGAAGGGAGGTGATTTCAAACCGTTCATTGTGACTATATCTAAAAGTTTTCCAGCTGCTTTATTACAGTGATGTACATGCATCTGTAATCCCAGCACTTGGAGGTAGAGGCAGGAGAATCAGGAGTTCAAGGTTATCCTCTGGTACATAATGAGTTTGAGGGCAGCCTGGGCTACATGAAACCCTGTCTTAAATAATAGTGATGGTAATAAAATAATAATAATAAATGTTATGATAATAGGCATTTGGATATCCTCTCTACAGAATGGCTGAGTTCCCTGAGGGCTCACATTATACCCACTGGCATTGGACGAGCCCGGGCAGAGCTCTTTGAGAAGCAGATTATCCATCATGGTGGCCAGATATGCTCTGCCCAGGCCCCAGGAGTCACTCACATTGTGGTAGATGAAAATATGGACTGTGAGCGAGCTCTCCGGCTCCTTAGACTGCCTCAGCTACCCCCCAGTGCTCAGCTGGTGAAGTCAACGTGGCTGAGCTTGTGCCTGCAGGAGAGACGGCTGATTGACACGGCTGGATTCAGTGTCTGCATCCCCAAGAGGTGGGCTGCCCCTAGCCTTTCTCAAGTGTCTGTTGATACCATCTTGAGTTTCCATCTTGAGTTGTTAAAAAAAACAACTCCTACTTTTAAAATCATACATATGTGGAAAGGTTTCAGTAGAGGGAAAGATTGGGAGCGGAGACAGGTGAGACTTTTGGTACCCTAATTGCCTGTGACCTCCCCTACCCTCTAGTTCCTTGGACCAACCACAGCCCAACAAGGCAGATGAAAGCACCCAGGAGGCTGTATCCAGGACAACTCTCTCTCCTTCCCCTCCTCACACCAGAGCTGCATCTCCTCCTGCAAAGGCAGAAAAGGCACCAAGAATCCCAGCCCAGGTGAGATGCTCCCAGCTGAGAGCCCTGAGCACAGAAGTGAGCACTGGTTCTTACACAGAGAGTTCTTGGTGAGACCCTTGATCTGTTCCACTCTACCCAGCATCCCTCACTTCTGCATTTACCAAGCCATGTCTGCCATATAGCACTGGGCCCTACACTGAAGACAAGGCACACGCCCAGTGCACTGGTTGCAGCCTCATCCTTGAGTCCAAGTAGGAGACACTTGCCCACCAAACACAACCTCACTTTTGAGGAGGACACTGACTTATTGTTTCTTCTATTTTCAGCTTGGCTCCGATGATGAAACCAGTGATGAGGAAGGGCCCCAGGTTAGCTCAGCAGATCTGGAAGCCTTGATCAGTGGGCACTACCCGGCTCCTCTTGAGAAAGATGGTGGGCCTGACCCAGTTCCAGAAGCCCTGGAGAAGTGGGTCTGTGCACAGCCCTCAAGCCAGAAGGCAACTAATTATAACCAGCACATCACAGAGAAGCTAGAGGTGCTGGCTAAAGCCTACAGTGTCCAGGGAGACAAGTGGAGGGCCCTGGGCTATGCCAAGGCCATCAATGCCCTTAAGAGCTTCCACAAGCCTGTCAGCTCCTACCAGGTACTTGGAGATTGGGGAAGAGGTCTCTTCTTTATTAGCTAATGTTTAATGGCAATGGACATCAAATTTAGTGGTTAAGTTTTTATAATGACTGGTATTTACACAGAGACACACTGATAAAAAAACAAGTAAGGTAGTTGAAAACAGACCAGCAAAATTGTTAGGACTGGAAAATGGGTGCCTAGAGGTTTATTACACTGTCCCCTCTACTTCCAAGTGTTTTTATATAATAAGTTTAGTTGGGTGGTGGTGGTGTACACCTTTAATCCCAGCACTTGGGAGACTGAGGCAAGAGGATCTCTGTGAGTTTGAGGCTAGCCTGGTCTACAGAGTGAACTTCAAGACAGCCAGAGATACACTGAGAAACCCTGTCTAGAAAAACAAAAACAAACAAAAAAGGAGTTTAAAGTCCATTAGTTGTGGATTCTATGGATTAGTTATTCTTTGTCAGTTTTCCAATCGCTTAAAAGAAATTAAGCACAGTAACCCATTCACAATGTTTTTGTAATGTTGAAAGATGGTATCTGGCCAGGCATTGATGGCGCACGCCTTTAATCCCAGCACTCGGGAGGCAGAGGCAGGCGGATCTCTGTGAGTTTGAGGCCAGCCTGGTCTCCAGAGCGAGTGCCAGGATAGGCTCCAAAGCTACACAGAGAAACCCTGTCTTGACAAACCAAAAAAGAAAAAAAAAAAGAAAAAGAAAAAAAAAAAGAAAGAAAGAAAGATGGTCTCTGTAGCACAGAATGGTATATTCAGTGTATTACAGTAGCCCCCAGTCAGTGTTCCAGCCGTGACTGGTTTGGAACTTAGAGATCTGCCTGCATGCACCTCTGCCTCCAGGAGTTCTGGGATTGAAGGCATGCACTACCACGCCTGGCCATTTTCTCTACTTATTGCTGGTCTCTGGAAACCAAAGGACAAGTCCTATATGGTTGCTGGGCTGGCTTTTGGGCAGATACTCTGCTGAGGGAACCGGGCCCTTTGCACTGGCTTCCGTTGCTGGCTTCTGACTCCTCCTCTGTACACCTGTCCCCAGGAGGCCTGCGGCATCCCAGGGATTGGCAAGCGGATGGCTGAGAAGATCGTGGAGATCCTAGAGAGTGGGCATCTTCGGAAGCTAGACCACATCAGTGACAGTGTGCCTGTCTTGGAGCTCTTCTCCAACATCTGGGGAGCTGGGACTAAGACTGCCCAGATGTGGTACCATCAGGTCACACCCTGCCCATCTGGCTACACCCCTTCCTCTTCACCTGCAAGAGCCAGGGTCCTTGGGTTTTCCCACCCTGTGTTCTCATGGGAATGAATCCAACTACAGGGGACCACTTTTCAAGGACACCAGAGTTCACATCAGTCCCTGGCCTGTCCTTGAAATGTGGGCAGAACAATAAATATATTACTCTGTCCCACAGACTAGCAAGGACTTTCTGTTTGTTAGTTTTTTTTTGTTGAGACAGTGTCTCACTATGTGGCCTTGTCTAGCCTAGAACTTCCTATGTAGACCAGGCTGGCCTTGAACTCATAGAGGTCCACCTGGCTCTGGCAAGGGACTTTCTAAGGAGCCCAGGCTTTGGGCTCCATGTCTAAAACAGTGGCTCCCAAACCTGGCCATGCCAAGAATGACCTTGGGAGCTGGTGACAGGAAAGCCCAGAGCCATTTTAGATTAAGGAATCAGGGACCAGCATCCCCAGATTATGGTGTGTCCTACTGAGGCTGGATCTGGTCAGTCTTGCCTTATAATGTCTTCCATGGTAGCTGCTGTGACAAAGCCATCTGTATTTTCTGGTCCATACACTTCATGAGTCCTGGGTCCTTATAGCCTCCTCTCTGGCTGTTTTTTTCCAGGGTTTCCGGAACCTAGAAGACATCAGAAGCCTGGATTCACTGACCACTCAGCAGGCCATTGGCTTGAAGCACTATGATGACTTCCTGGAGCGCATGCCCAGGGAGGAGGCTGCAGACATCGAAAAGACAGTAAGCATGGCTCCTAGAGCACTAAGGTTTGAAGTTAAGGGATTGCCAGAGATTACAAAGAGAAGATTGTGGCCGGAGCTATAGGCCCAGAGGGCATCAGGTGAGGGTAGTCACTGCAACACTAGCCCTGTGGGTGAGTGCCTTGGGGTCAGAGAGCATGAGCACTGGGCACTAGTGGGCAGATAGTCCTGGGAGTTTCAACAGACCAGATTAGGGGTCAGGGCAGAGGTGGTGATTCATTGTCTTTAAGAACTTGATGAAAACTATGGGGCCAGGAGTGGTGGTGCACACCTTTAATCCTAGCACCCTGGAGGCTGAGGCAGGCAGATCTCTGTGAGTTCGAGGCCAGCCTGGTCTACAGAGTGAGTTTCAGGACAGCCAAGGCTACACAGAGAAACCCTGTCTTTAAAAAAGAAAAGAAAAGAGAAGAGAACTATGGACTTCTCCCCTTAGCATGCACAAATGGCGGAGTGTCTGTGTCTCTCTCCATGAGTGTCAAGCCTCTGAAGCAACCCTGAGGCTGCTCAGGATTGGTTGGGTTCAGAAGAAAACGCATAGGATTAGGGTGGGGTCAAGAGAGCATAACCAGGACTTAGTTATGGGTTAGCCTGGCTAGGGATTTCTCCCAGGGTTCTGTTGTGTTTGCTGTTGATGTTTGTAATTGTCAAGACTGGACTACAGTCCAGAGGTAGAGTGTTGCTGAGTACGCCTAAGACTCTGCTTCTACCCCCAGCACCATAGAAGGCAAACAAGAGTTTTCTTGGCCAAGAAATAAGATTTGGCCAAGTTAAAGGTTTGATTTATATAAGTTTATATGCAGCGTTGAGTCAAGAGAGGCAGGGTATCCTTGGCTGTCTGTGTTGTTTGTTCAGCTGGTGTGGGGCAACTTTCTTTCACTTTGGCCTAGGGTCTTGATGAGTGATAGCTGAGACTACAGGACTGGTGCTGGATGGATAGACAGGCCCTATTGTATACCCATCACCAAGCTGTGCTGCTAATGATGACACGTCACTCAGCTACGGTGTCCAGGCACAGAGAATGCCCTGGTCAGCCACCAGCCCGTAGCCCATTGGAAACAGGCTTTCCACTGTAGACTCCCCACAAGTAGGGCTCCAGCTGGAGAGAAGGTTGATGGGATTACTCATCTAGGCCGCCTCTTCCCAGTCTCCTGGGAGGCCTAAGAAGGGATTGAAGGGATTAGCAGAACTGCTTGTCAGGTCAGGGGAATTGAGGTGTCCTGGCTGTGGGTACCCAGGGCCCCAGGAACCTCAGTGTCCTGCGGTGGAGGCGGGGATATATCTACATATAAAAGGCCTCCGTGGGCGTTTGCTGGCGGCTAATGGGCTTATTCCTCTTCAGTTAGGCCCCTCAGATCCTTCCACAGCCAAGCCAGTCTCACCCCTCCCAGAACGGGGTGTGTGTGGGACACCCCCCCATCTTCCTGACCACAAGATGCTCCATTTTCTCCCAGCTAGGTTGGAGTGCCAGCCACCTGCTCAAGCCTCAAACCCGAACTCCCACTCACTGCCCTCAGCTCCAAATCCATAGGCAGCTTGAGACGTGGCCTTTTGTCATCAGTGGAGTTTCACAGACCTGGCCACTGGGTGCGGGCTGGGGCCAAAGAGTGACTCTCTGGTCTTACTCAGAGCCTGTCTGCCTGCTGAGGCAGAGCCAGAGTCTTCAGCCTCTCCAGGCTTGTCTCTGTGTGGCCCCAGGCACCTCCCCTCAGCTTAGCATTAAGCTTGGCGTAGGCCTGGGACATGGTACAAAGGTCTTGTGCTATCATGGGAGTGGCCTTCAGCTCCCCCCCCACCCCCCACTCTTCCCCAGGTCCGGATATCAGCCCAGGCCTTCAATCCTGGGCTGCTGTGTGTGGCCTGTGGCTCCTACCGAAGGGGAAAGATGACCTGTGGGGATGTCGATGTGCTCATCACTCACCCAGATGGCCGGTCCCACCAGGGCATCTTCAGCCGCCTCCTTGACAGCCTTCGGCAGCAAGGTATCCACTGTTGTCCAAATTGTCACCTCGAAGTTCTTAATTTGAGACATGCTATTCGGGAAGGGCTTTGCAAGAATCCCATCTCTCCTGAGGCCAAAGACACTGTAGAAATGGTACCCACCACCCTACAG
>NC_048596.1:16013828-16053828 GCF_003668045.3 Cricetulus griseus
CGCTCGGATAGAGTTGGGAGGGTCTCCTTACAGCCCCTCTGCCTTGATGGGAGATAACCCCCAAAGTGGAGCTTGTGTGCTCAAGTGAAATTGGTCCCTGGGGAGAACAGGAGGGAGTCTGGGAGAAAGAAGGGGCTGTGTTTCTTTAGGAGGCGAACTCCCAAGATTGATAGGAACTCAGAGGGCTCGGGAAGCTGGCATTAACGACCAGTGCCCAGCTAGGGCTGAAGTAGAAGGACAAGGAGAACCCGAGAAGGCTGAGCCAGACAGGGAAGGCTGGGGAGGGGGACTGGACGCGGGATAGAACTGAGAAGAGAGTTGGTCACCCACTGATCATCATTATCGAACTCCACTCCCTCAGCTAGGTATGAGCCACCTTGCCAGGATGAACCACGGTGCTCTGAGGGTTTCTGTGGGCACCACTGATTTCTGACCACTCTTTCCCAGCACATCTAGAGGGTGGCTGGCCCCAACGCATGGCACCTATGCTGTTCTGCTTGACTGTGGCAGCTCCTGCTTCAGCCAGTGCTGCTGTGTGGAGGTTGCGTGGAGTGTTGCTGGCAGGGAACACAATCCTGCACCTCCCTCTGTGGCAGGCTCCAGTCTAAAGGGTCACAAGTCTCTCATCTGCTTGCACGTGGTTCTGTGACACATGGGTCTTTCCATTTCATCCAACCTTTGGCCTCATTTACAAGGGCAGAACCTGAAGATCACACACGTACAGTGATTGGTCCATCACTGTTCTGATGCCCCACGTAGATCAGGAGGGCTGGAACTAGGAATGAAGGGGATGTGTCCCCCCACACCTTCAAGGCTGACAGTGGGCAGAACAGTCTGCTATAGGGTATGAACTATGTGGGTATGTTTTATTAGGTGACAGAGGGGACATTATCTAACCACACAATCCTTTTAAAAGCAGTGGTGTCTGTGGTAGCAGGATGGTGGAAGAGTTCTGAAGAACCTCTGAGGGCCCAAGGAGGAGCCTGCTGAAACAGGGCTTCAGGCCTGCAACCACTAGCCATAAAAATGAGCGTGCAAAGACTTTCTCTTTAGAACCCTGCAGGGACTCCAGGCTATCCAGTGCCTCCATGCAGCCTGTGGGGCCCTAGGCAGCAAGCTCAGCTGACCTGACCAGGGTTTCTGCCCTGCACCCACGGCCACTGAGGGGGCTAAACGGGTAAAAGTGTACTGCAGCAGTGGAGAATGGGTACACAAAGCCAAGGGGGGGGTCTTAGTATGCTTCTGTTGTGGGCCAGAGTTGGAACTGGGGGAGGTGTAGGGACTGTTAGTACCACTCCCCTCTCTCCAGACTTCCCAAGGCAATAATTGCTCCCAGTTTCCAGACTCTTCGATCAAATCCTTGCAAGCATTCAGTGTGTGACCTGTGCATGGGTGGAGCCTGGAACCTGGATTATGATTCACTGTGAGTTCTAGCCGAGAGATGGAGCTGTGCAGTCAGCTCCTGCAGAAACTCCCAGCACATGGGCACCCACAGCACGACAGCATGTATGACACCCCTTTTCCTTTCCAAAACTGCGTTTCAAACATTCATTCACCGGACATGGATGGATACTTGGAAAAGAGACTTTTGAGTCCCATAGGATGTGTTAGAAGCCTGGGAAGACCATTTAATACTGTGCAAGTTATGGGAGGAGGCTTGGGGAAGGGCCTGGGTCGCCTGCACCACACATGTGGTTTATTCGAGCAATTTCGTCAAGCCCTACTTAGCCCAGCCTTACATGTGAATGTGTAGTCTCCAGGTGGATTCGTATCTCCATTTTATAGGTAAAAACCCGAGTCCTGGGACGAAAAGATACAGTCCAGGGGTCAAGAGCATGTACTGCTCTTTCAGGTCCCTGGGCCTGAGTTCAATTCCCAGCACCCACACTGGGCAGCTCACAATTGCCTGGAATTCTGGGTCCAGGGGATCCAATGCCTCTGACCTCCTCAGGCACCAGCAGTCAAGTACACACACACACACACACACACACCACACACACACACACACCACACACACGAGAGAGAGAGAGAGAGAGAGAGAGAGAGAGAGAGAGAGAGAGAGAGAATTTAAAAAAGTAAATCTTTTAAGAAAAAAAAAAAAGAAGCCTAGTCCCAGAGAGGGAACTTTCCTTGTCCTAACTCACACAACACATGAGGGTCAGATATGGGTGTCCCACCAATCTCTGTGACTTGGTTCTCAGTTCCACTCTGCACAGACCTAACTGGGCCCTCTGTCTCAGCCTCTTTCCTGCTTCCCTCAGCCTCAGCAGAGAGTATCCGGGTGCCCACAGCCCTGAGATCAGGATTCAGTTCGGTTTTGAGACAGTGTTTCACTACGGTATCCCCAGCTGTGTGTGAACTCAAGAGTCTCCAGACTCAGCCTCCTGAGTGTGGGGTACAGGATACCCACAAGCCTGGTTCAAACCTGGGCTTTGGATCCTTGGTTTTCTGCTGAGCCGGGATGCCCAGTTGTCCACACCATCAGGAAGGAGTCAGGGTGGGTGGAGGCAGCACCAGCTCCTGAGCCCTGCCGGGGTAGAGCTCGTCTGTCAGGTACCAGTTTCTCCCTCGGTCCCATACATGCCTGCTCTGCTTGGCTTGGACTCCGTGACAGGGCCCACGGAGTTCTGGCCTGAGACACTTCGTCCCCCAGCTCCTTGTGGCTTCTGAGTCATTCTGTCTCATCCCCTTGACCTTGATTCAGCACGGTGGGGCGTACTTTTAGTTCAATTTGATTGGGAAATCTGAATATGCTCAGGTCACTCTCCCTGTCCGACAGTCAAACATCAAACTGGGAAGGAATCAGTCTTGGCCTGTTCCCCTTCTCAAGCTGTGTCTCTCAGGGGTTGGCTCAAAACAAAAACAAAAACAAAAACAAAAACGAAGGACCTACCTTCTCAGGAGCTCCCTGGCCCTTCCCACCCAAAGACCTTCCTGCCTGCCAAGGTCTCCAGGGAAGTGCCAGGTGACAGATGACCCATATGCTCCGAGACTGGCCTGCTTCAAGTTCAGTTTTCTTGTCCTCAGTCCCTCTACTCGTGAACAAACGAGTTTTCTGGGATCTTGGTGCAACGGTGTTCCAAAAGCAGGGTCAGGCAGGCTCCATGCCTGTCCTACCAGCAGGTGTATCCAGGGCGGGGACGGCGGGCGTGCTTCCCAAGAGGCGCCGGCAGAGGGCGCGCGAGGACCGGCGAAGAGGTCGATTGCTAAGCCAGGCGAGCTCGGGAGAGGCGGGCCGGCCCCCGCTCTTGCAGGACCTGGGCACCGGGCAAAGGGTCCCCGCTCCTCGAGAGGAGGCAGGCGACGAAGATACGGACCCACATTCTTTCAGGGCGGCGAGACCCCTGCAGCACCCGCCCGGAGTAGGAAGGGACTGAAGATCTGAAGCTGATGGTGACTGGGGTAAGAATCGAGTGAGACTCCTTCCTAGATTCATCTCTGGCCAGGAACTCTGTGCCTCAGTTTCCCCTTCAGGAATTCTGTTCCTGTTGATGGAAGTTATAACCTGGAAGAGCTGTGAATGAGATGCCGAGGACTTTATCACCTGCCTAGTCACCCTTTTCTTGGCCCAGTCTGTCTAGACGCAGCTCGGTAAAAGAGATGGATGGAGACGAGAGAGTGGCCGAGGGACAGGCCCGCGGGGAAGCCAGGGGAAGAGCCGAGAAGGACGTGGTCTCAAGGGCTGGGGCGGTGCCCATGAGCCTGGCGGATCTCTGCTGCGACCCTTCCGGGCCGCGGTCTGCACTGACTCCTTCACTCCTCTGGTGCTCCCCACCAGCTGCGGTGATTTATGGCTGGGCCAGGCCTGACGACCTTGGACGGATAACTAATGACAGGTCAATAACGCTACAGAAAAAGTGAAGTGAGAGAGGGCTGAGGCCCATCCCTTTCCGCCCATCCCCTCCTTCTGTCCCCCTCCCACGTGCACCACGGCTTGGTGCACATTACTGAAGTCTCCTTGCAGGGGTGGTGGTTAAACCAGCTGAAATGGGGGCCGGTGTAGGGCCTAAACATACTGCAGAGACCCCAAGTGGGTCATCCGCAGTGTGGGCCATCTTTGTGGGTCCTATGCTACAGGCAAGAAGTCTCTTTCTGGGAAAGTAAAGTTGGCGTTTAGAATTGCTACCAGGCACAAGGCAGGAAGCCTCAGAGAGCAATAGGGAAGAAGGCTAGGACAGTAACCCAGTCTGCGGACCCTGGCTTCTCCCTGTCTCTTTTCTTTGGTCTCCCTCTCCGGAGTCTCAAAACCAGATACCAGGAAGACAGTGAGTGTTTGCTTCTGTTTTCCAGACACCTCATTTGCCTAGGGGTCCCGTTTGCCTGCGAGGCAGGGTGGGGGACATCCCCACTTCTGCCTGTGTCATCTGGGGACCTCTGAGAACAGACTGCTGCCTCCTCCTCTTGGTTCTGCCAACTTCTTGGTCCTTGTTTGAGATGCCCTGATTCCTGGTCTCCATTAGAACCCTGGGAGAGGTAAGCATGAGTTCCTGCCTCTTGGACAGCAGTCCAGGTCAGCACCTGGAGACCAGTGTGGGCTTTTCCACCTTCTGTCCCATTCTGTGTGGGGGAAGCTGAAGCTCAGATAGCCCTCATTGAGCTCAGAGGGAGGCTCTGAGACCTGCAGCCTAATTTAAGTCTTTAAACTAGTCTCTCCACCCCTCCACCCCAGGGTCCTGGTCCTTCCTTTGTTGGCTCCTCTTTAGCCATTGTCAGCTCTGAGTCCAAAGAAGACACCCGATGAAGGCTACAGAGGCAAGAGCACTCTGCTTCCATTAAACACAAGTGACAACTGCCTTGGAGGTATAGGGCAGTGGGAGTGGCCTCGGGCTTGAGGGTAACGGACAGTCTCTGTGACACAAGTAGACTCCTGTGTGGACATCTATCTGTGTATTCTCAGATTCATTCAGTAGGCCAGGACCATGTGAATGCCATGCGCTGGGGGTGCAGGAGCCATACTTGGTAGCATGTAGAACAGGTGTGTAAAGAGAGAGACTCCTTGTGGAGCAGAAACGTCAGAGACACACAGGCAGCAGTTTGGGGGTAGATACCCTAAAATTCCCCCATTGATTATTCCACCTCTAGCTTTCTGCATACCCCGTTCCAAGACACAGACACCAACTTCTCCTCCAAACCCTCCTGTCACCCCAGCCTGAAAACCCCAAGGGTTCCAGCTCTGGGTCTGGCTGCATAGTTTTCAGGGGTCCATAAAAACATGGGGTTCTTTGTTTAGAAGTTATGAGGAGTTTCGAAATGGAAACAGTAGAACTAATAAATTGCAAGCGCGGGATTCTTGGGAATGCAAAGCCCTGTGACTGCACAGGTCACACACATCAATGAAGTCAGCCCTACCCTGCCACTGCCAGCAAGCTCACTTTCCCATCCAGTGACTTGATGGTGCACTCTGTCATCCTGAGTCTGTCACCTGTACTTACCTCCCCCCCCCCCAGCTCCCTGCTTCTTGCTACAGAGGCTAGAAAAGTATTCCCACTCACCTGGACTCCCAGCTCCTGCTGCTCCCTCCGTTTTCCTGTTTCTATATATTTTGCTCAGAATTCAGTTCCTCTAGAAAATTCACTCTTCCTGTGGCCGTCTCCTCCAGGAAGGCCCTTGGTTTTCCACATAATAAACGATGTACTGGGCCAAAGCACAAATCACTTCCACCTTCACTCATAGCCATTTGTCTGGTCCCTCCAGCAAACCTAGCATTTTAGACGACAGGGACGGTGTCCTATTCATCATCAGAGCTCCCCCAGTGCCAGCTGACACCTGCATGGCAGGGGCTCAGTTAATATTTGTTGATGCAGCTGTGGACGTCTTCTGCCTGTGTGTTCAGGTTTGGCCATTATGACTCCTGTATATTGAGCAGTGTGCCCGGCCTGTGTACATGCACACATGTGTCTGCTGTATGCATTCAGATTTTGGTACTGTGCATGTGCAGTCAGTCACACTAGGAACACACACACAGCAATGTAACTGTTTTCTTTTTTCTTCCTCTCTACTCCCCCCCCCCCTTTAGATAGGCTCTCTTGTGTATTTCTGGTTGTCCTTGAACTTGGTATGTAACTGAGAGTGACCTTGAACTTCTGACCTCCCTCCTTCCCAAATGCTAGGATTAATGGCATGTGCTAGCATCCTTGGTTCATTTGGAGCTCAAACTCAGAGCTTCACGAATGGTAGGCAAGCACTCACTGGACCAACGAAACTACATTCCACACACCCTTTCCTGTGTTTTGCTTTGCTTTGTTTTGTTTGTTTAGACTGGGTCTGGCTAAAGTCCAGGCTGTCTGGAAAAGCCCAGCTCCATCTTCCGGCCTCAGCTCCTCTAGTGCTGGTAATACAGGCGTGTACTTACTACCTCTTCCCGCTTGTAAACGGCCTCTGCGGGAATGTGCAAGCATTCGAGGTGGTACATGTGGCTCTGAGTGAATTTACGCTGGTACACGAAGATCCATGTGGCAGACGTGAGCCTATGCAAGGCAGTAGAGGTTGGGGTTGTGCCTGGACAAGAGCCGCAGGTGCATCGTGCAAGGACACAGGCGGCTGGCGCGTGTGCCGGCCATGTGTGTGCACAGCTGCGTGTCCTGGCAGGCGGGACGCCCCGTGCGCCCCCTGCGCCCGCTGAGCGCTCTGCTTTGTTCCTCCGCCGCGGGCGGCCGCGTGGTCTCACGGCTCCGGGCTCGGGCGTCTCCGCCGGCCGGTCGGGATTGGCAGCGGGCGACCGCAGCGCGGCTCCCTCCCCGGCGGGCGGAGCCGGATCGGCTCCCGTTACCGGCGCGGGGGTGGGGTGGGGGTGGGGGGCGCCAGGCCATCCATCTTCTGTTATTACAGCGTAATGGGGCTGCTCGGGCGCCCGCCCATTTGTCATCGGCCTCGTTCGCTGATAACGGGCATTTGTCATCACTTTCCTCTGCCAATGTCATCAGCGCCGCTGACAGCGGGAGGGGGGCGCACGCACATGGGTCTGCTGGACACGCGCTCCTGCATATACACACTACCGCATGAAACCCGGGGGAGGGCACATGGGCCCGGGGGTGGGCACGTATATCTGTCTGTATGTGACCAGAACTCCTTAGAGATGGACGCATAACAGCCTGCGCAGAAGGGCCTTGTCAGGCAGATGTTCCCAGCTGCAGATCTTCTTCCGCAGCCTTGGGGGGCGGGGGATGAATGCAGGTGGCCTTCTGCCAGCTCTCTTTGTGCACTTGTGTGACACCCCCACCGGCTCTACAGACCTGCATGTGGCTGTGTCCCACCGGCAGCCCAGCAACGACCAAAAAGGTCACATTCAGGCCTCCTGGGATTCTCAGACCCAAAGACTTTGGTAGAGGCCACAGGACAGGACAGGACAGGACAGCCTGCTTGTGGTTGCCAGGACAATGGATTCCTTCCTCTAAGTCCTCCAGAAACAATATATGTGGCCTGAGAGTCACTTCCACTCCTGGCTCCACTCAAGCTTTGAGCTTGGACTGATCTGCAACAAGAGAGACTCAGTAAAGACTGCCAAAAGAACTTCCCATTTGGAAGAGGCACAAGGCTGACTGGTGAAAGGATGCTACTGGTAGCCAGGAGAGGAGCTTGGAGGAAAAGAAAAACCGTGTGTTCTGTGCCCTCTGGGTGGGCTAGGTGCCAGCTACTCCCCACAGGACTGTGTCTGTCGTCCTGATGCTGCCTCAGGGTGGCAGAGGGGACCCCATTAGCCCTTATTAGGCAAACACCTCTCCCATTTCACTGGTTGGTTGCCTGGCACATAATAGGTGCTCAATAAGTAGCTACTGAATGGATAAAGGATTGAGGACCTGGTGTATGGGGAGGTGGGTGGTCCCGCAAGCCCCCCCAGAAAGGTCACCAGGCACTGATGGCCCAGATCTCATCTCATACACTCCCTTTGACTCCCCTCCTGATTTCTTATGCAGCCCCCCAAATTCCCCTTCTCCCTAGGCCTCTCCCTCCTGGGCAGAGGGGGAGGGGGAAGGTCCCTTGGCAGAGCAGGGCTGGCTTGTTCCTTGTAAATGAAGACCATAATTAACATTAAATTAAGGTAATACAAATGAAGGCAACATAGAGGCTGACAAGATGAGCGTTTGGGGAGGCAGTGGGGAGAAGTGATTCATATTTTTAATTTACTGTACGGATGGGCCGTGTGGCTGGGGAGCGGGCTGCTCGAGTGGAGGGGGTGTTGCCCCGCCATGTTTGCTGGGCTTGGAGTGATCACACAATGACTATTAAACTCAACTGTCCATATAATGGGACAGATTCGACATGACGCCCACCAAAGCACCAGAAGCCTGGCCAGCCAGGTTGTAAATCCTGCCACACCACACCCGCCTGCCCACTGGCCCACTTGTCCACCTTGGCCTCACTGGCCTGCCCTGGGATAGAAGAGACATGGCCTCTCAGGACCTAGGGAATAGGGTGACCCAGAGAACCCAGGCCCTGGCCCACGTCACTCAGGCTGGGTGCTAGAAGCATGTTTCAAATGAAGGGTTGGTGTCAGTGACTGGCTTGATCTTGACCTGGGAGTCACAGGGGCTGGAGCTCTGAGGACTGTGCAGAAGAGATGGCGGCTCGCAACCTTCCTAATGCTGCGACACTGTAATACCGCTCCCCACGCTGTGGTGACCCCCCAGCCATAAAACTGTTTTCATTGCTACTTTATATCTGTAATTTTGCTACTGTTATGAATCGTAATGTAAGTATCTGACGTGCAGGATATCTGATATTTGACCCCCATGAAAGGGTCATTTGACCCCGAAAGGGTCATGGCCCGCAGGTTGCGAGCCACTCTATAGAGGAACTAGTTGTCCTTTTCATCAACCACGCCATTTTCACCAATGCTCCATGCACCCTTGTGCCAATCCCCAGCACGTCTGATCCATGAACAACGCCAGGCACCCTGCTTGTGGGGACAGGGAGGGTGTCATGATGTTTTAAGATTATGTAAAGCCTAGTCTGGTGTAGTCCCAGAGCTTGTAAGTATCTTGGGCCCAATCCTGTCCCTCAAGCCCCTGAGCCTGGGAGTGATCTGCAAAGATCCAGTGAGATCCTGCATTCTACTCTGTCCCCTGAGGCCTGACAGTGGAGCTCTCTGGAGGGGTGTGTGTGTGCGCACATGTACTCCTGTGCTCTCTCCAGCCAGAAGGTACCAATCAGTCCCAGGAGAAGGGAGGGATCCCTGCTTACCCACTCTGTAAGCCCAGCCCCAGCCGCCACAGCTCTGCTCATCCCGTCCCTGGGATGAGAGACGCAAGTGTAATTTAGGTTTTGATATTATGAAAGTCTCGCTGCTCTAAAACAGCGGGGCACTCGGTGCCTCATTAATAAAGGATAAACTCGGAGTCTATTTACAAGGCGCTTTTTGGGGTTATTTACTCTCCAATATACATATGTAATGTTGCGCATACTTACCGCTAGGTAGTTCTTCCCTTCAGCCTGGGCTTCCTAGTCACCCTGAGAGGGTCCCTGCAGGGAGCAGAGGGTCACTGGGGAAGAGGGTTTCTGGGGGGCCCACCCCTGGCAAGAGAGAGGCTCTGTGGAGAAAGGCAGAATCTGGAACTTAAACTGGCGTTGGGAGGCAGAGGTGCACCCACCTCCATGCCCCGCCCTCCTCTGCAGTCCTATCTCAGAGCCCAGCTCCCTTGCCAGATACCAGGCTCTTCTGAGGAAACCCCACCCTCTCTCTGTATCAGGCCTGGGCATCCCTGCTTTCTCCCCATGGGCTGCCCTAGCTCTACCCTCACAGTTCCTGGGTTGGCAGTCACTCTTGCACTCCCAGTTTCTGGTGCCCATCAGCCTGGCTGGGTTGGGAATGGTCCCCACGGAGCCTTTACAAACCCCATGGCACCACAACCTTGGGTGCTTTATAATAATTATTTTTTAATTTTTGTTTTTGAGACAGGTGTTACTAAGTAGCCCAGGCTGGCTCAAACTCACAGAGATGCACCTGCCTCTGTCTCCCAAGTGCTGGTATTAAAGATGTGCCCCAGCGTTCCCAGCCTCTGGGTAACTTTTGTTTTCATGGTTGGAGCTGGGAAGCTACTGTGTGTGGCAGCATGCTCTTCTTATCCCCATTTTGTAAATGGGAAAGCGAGGTCAGGGAGCTCACCCAGTGTCACACAGTCAGCAAATGCCAAGTTGTGGGTTCAACCCAGGATTGAGTTTGTGACACTACTGCTTCCGAAGGGCTTGGGGGCTTTAGGTTTGTTCCAGGCCCTTCAGCCCTGGCCCAGCAGCCCCCCCCCCCCCCCGCCCCATAGCCTCCAGTAGGGAGTATAGCACATCTACCTCCTGAAGCCCTGGGCCGGAGAGCCGTAAGTATGGGTGAAGGGCAGTGGAGGCCTCCGCCTTAGGCAGAGGCCATGAATCCCATGGGAGCTCTGAGTTCTGGCCATCAAGCTGGGAATCTTGAGGCTTAATGTGTTGTGTCTGGGGACCATGGTCTGGCACCTATGTTTGGGTGGGGGTGGTCAGTTTGAAGAAGGCAATGCCTGGCCAATTTGGACCAAGGAGACATCTGGTGGCCAGTAGGAGACCTGCTGCCTCTTTATAGGTGCCCTGGGTGGAAGCATCAGGTCTCTAGAGTACTTTGGGAACTCATAGGGATCCATGAGTGCATCAGACCTTGTACCTACTCCAGGCCTGGGACTCAGAGGACAGAGTCCCTTGTCATCCTCAAAGCAGGAGACTTGACCTGGGGTCTGGGCAGGGGTGAGAGTTAACAGGAGGCCCAGCTCCATCATTGTTGGTGGACAATGAGCCATCACCACCCTAATTAAAGTTGTCATTACAGCAAATGGGTCCTGGGCTGAGAATGGATGATGAGTGCCAGCGATGCACCCTGTGGCCAGCAGCCAGATGCTGTTCCCATAAGCTCCCCTTGGAGCTGAGGAGCCAGGCTGACTACAGGGCTCTTGGGACATCCAGATAGGGACTGAGGCTGCAGCTGGGGATACAGACAAGGACCAGCGTCTGGACTGGAGTGTCAAGGTTGGGCCCTTGCAGTTAGAAGAGGTGATTAAAATCATTACAAGCCCAACTGAGAGCCCCAGGGATACCTGAGGCTATAGGAGGCCCCAAGGGCTGTTTGGAATTTCTGGGAACACATGCCTAGGGTATCCAGGCTCTTGTCAAGGCTCAATGGGGTGTATTCAGTGACCAGGCTAGGGGACTGAGCCCTCTCATGAGAAAGCACATAAAGGTTCTATTGGGCCACGTTGGCCTTTGGTCTGGCCCAGACTTCTGAGGCCACAGCAAGGTGTGGTAGGTGTTGGGGGGGGGGCTCTGGCAACTAGGGAGGTGACTGGCCGCCTGAATGAGGAAAAGCTGGACTCCACTGACCAGCCTGGCTTCTGTTGCTCCCTCTTTTGGTACATCAGGCCCTTGATACCCTGTCACTCCTCCCTTGTGTATAGGACACTGGTTGTCCCATGGAGGTATACTGAGACCCTGTTTCTTCTCTTGAGGGTTCTAAGGCCTGTATGGGGCCCCACCCCATTCAGATACTAGGAAACCTGAGGGCAGGATGAGATCATCTGAGATCAGCCAGAGCTGAAACCATCTTGATGGAGTTGGCAGCCTCAGCCTCTGTCCTATATTTTGTGGTGGCCCCTGGCCAGTTCTTCAGGGTGTGGGGACTGGCCCCAGGGGAGAAAGGATGGGTGGGGAGCCAGGAACTGGCAGGCAGGCAGAGGGGAGGGAGGGGAACCGCTGACAGCAGGACAAATGCTTGTAATTTTATAACCAATCTCAGCGTGTCCATGGGGGGCCGTTTGTGCCTCCACTCAGGACCAATCAGCCTGACAGAGCTATGAGTCTGCCTGAGTGAGTGTGAGCAGCTCCCCCCAGCGCCACTTACTGCAATCTCATTACCACCCAGCTTAAGGCTGGTCAGAGTGGAAGGCCCAGCAGGGAAGGGGACCCAGCCCAAGGTCCCCAGGGTAAGGTCACAGGAGTGATGAAGATCCAGGAGCTCAGGAGGAAGGAGGGAAAGGACACAGGATCTTGGATGATACTTTTGGGGTGCTGAACTAAAAGTATGGAGACAGAGTGAAGACCCTGCCCTCAAGGGGCTTGCAGTCTGTTCTTGGTGGTGGGACAGATTATTGATGGATGAGCCTGGGAAAGGTGGGGATAGACGGAGGCGATCTGAAGGCAAGGAGGAGACTTTAGGACAAGAAAGACAGTATAGAGCATAGGACCAGAGCCAACCAGCATCAGGCCAGGGGCTGAAAGAGAGGGGGAAGCAGGTGACCCTCCAGAGTGCAGAGTTTGGAGGGGGAGATGCCACCCCATGGGAGACGAGAGGGATGGTGGGGGAGGGTGACTAGCCAGTGGTGGATATTATAGGACGGCCTTGCTGGATATCTGGCTCTGGGGATGGCTGTGTGCCCATTAGTCTCTCTAATTGTCAAAAATCTAATTTAGTGTCTGGAGCCTGGGCTGGCCTCGGGTTAAATGGAGGGGGGCGGGCCCAGCCATAAATCTGCCCTCCAAGCCTGGGCTGGTGCTAATTCTGCAGCTAAGTGAGGAGGTGAGGAGAGCTCTGGAGAGGGGGCGTCCTTGATGACCCTGTGTGCCAGCCCCATGTGCCAGGTCACAGCCAAGTCCTGCTGTGTCAGGAAGGCTTGGCTGAATGAGGCCTAGCTGGGCCATTCAGGGGGATGTGATTCGTGTGAAGCAAGCTCAGGGCCACCTGAGCAAGAAGGGGGACAATGAACACGGCTCAGCCCTATAGCACTTGCTTGGTACGTGCAAGGCCCCAGGTTCTATTCCCACAGCCACCATCCCCTCCACCTGGACCAACTCAGGGCCTATGGGGGCTCTACTTTTAGAAAGTGAGTAGGGACAGTCTCTTCCTGATACAAGTCATGCCATATGCAGCATGAGCCTTTTTGGTGAGGAAATTTATGTGACCGATTGTCATCCTGTCATCTACTAGGTGGCTGCTGGGAGTAGCCTCAGCCATGGGGACCATCACTAGAGGGATGGAGAGTAAAGGGCCACCTTCACTTGGGCTGTTCTGCCCTTCCTTCCCTGGAGGTGGTGCTTGGGGACCTGGACAGTTTCCCAGGGCCTCCTGTGGTCTGAGGTAGTGGTGGGGGCTCCGGACCTAGGCTTGGTAATGACACCACTCCCCTCAGAGCCACTAATTGAAAGCAAGGGGCATGGTAGGCGCAGCAGGAGAGGTTGGGGCACTGACAGGGCTCGGAGAGGCTCTGCTTCCATGGGGGAGGAAAACAATTTCTCCTGGCTTCGGCTCCATCTCACCAGGCACCCACCCGGCCTCTCCTGCTGCTAACGAAGTGCCTTTAATTAGCAGCCTAATAAAATGCTCTTAATTGGCAAGAGCCAATCAGGAAGAAGCAAAATCTCTTCTTAGTCATTGCTGATGGCTGCCCAGCCCTAGGTTTAAAAGGAAGAGGGACCACAGCCTAGCCTTAGGAAGGGCAGCTAGCCAGAGGGTGGTCTGGACAGGCCATCTACCTTCCTTCACCTAGGAATAAGGGTCTGGCACTGGACTTGAAGTCTAGGCCCATGGCCTTAGGCTTAGTCCTGGGCTTAGGAGTCAGACTGGTCCATTATCTAGTAGTTGCTGGTAGCTACAGAGGGGTCTTTGCTGACACCCCCTCCTTGCAACTCTCTGGGGGTGCTGCCTATTAAGGGAGATATGGTTGTGAGCATGTAAAACCTGCACAAGACCAGACGAGCTTACACTACCATTCTCTAGGCTCTTAGTGGAAGCTGGTGGCATTGACCACTGCCCAAATGCCACCTTAGGGACCACAGTGACTACCCAGCTAAGAGACAATGAGGCCACAGCTGAGGGAAGAGGGAAGGACTAAATACACCAATAAGCTTATAGTCCTTGAATCCAAAGATGACTCAGCTCTGAGGAGAGTCCTGCTTGGGTCACCAGAGGGGAGGGCAGGGGGCTTCGATCTGTGCTTACTTCTGTGTATTAGTCTGGAGGGAGAAGCAGGGCTCACCTGGGAGCAGCACTGTCACCTCAAGTGGCTTGTGACCCTCTCTGGCAATGCTCCTGAAGGCTTGTGAACTTGTGAGTGATGAGTGGAATGCCCTCCAGCCAACAGCAGGAGGAAAGCTCAGATTCAAGGCCCAGCTGGGGTCCTCACAATGATGAGCAACATACAAGTCAGACCTCACTGTGGCTTCAACATGAGCCAGTACAGAGTGACCTGCATGTGGGAACTGTTTCTTTACAACACCAGTCCTGATTGTTTCTTCCTTTACCTTTTAGATAGGATCTTGCCATGTAGCCCAAAACTCAAGAACCTCCTGTCTCGGCTTCCCAAGTACAGCGTGCACAGAAGTTGGTTGGACCTTGGTTTTGTTTTTTGATGCAGGGTCTCATTACATAGGTCTGACTGGCCTGGAACCAAGTAGACCAGGCTGGCCTTGAACTCAAGAGATCCACTTGCCTCTGCCTCCTCAGTGTTGGAATTAATGGCGTGTGCCACCACAGCTGGCCCTTGGTCTGGTTTTCTCATAAAAGAAATAATCTATATAGCTCTTTGCTCTGAATACTGAAAACTCAGGCATTCTTATGATGTTGGGTCAAAGACAGAAGACACTTAGAAAATTCACTTTAATCTTGTATTTGTAATTTACCCGCCCCCCCAAACAGTTAAAAAACCAAACACACTATTACCATGGCCCTAGCTTGTGAACATATTGGTACATTGACTACACATCACTGTAACATAATCACAAAAATTAAAGCAGTCAGCACTGGAGAATCTAGGAAACAAAGAGCAAAAACCAAAAACACTCTGGCTCACACTTGCTGCCAGGCCTGTTCCCCACTGGAGTCCACTCAGTGAGTTTGCCAGGGCTCAAGGATCACTGCTTTGGGAAGGTATTAGCTTCCTTGGTACCAAGAAGGCTAACCTGTTGGGCTTTTCCTTCAGCATCCAAGGGGAAGGCTAAGGAGGGAAGGTGACACACTCATTCTCTGTCCACCCCCACACTCAGAAACTAAGTCAGATGCTGAGCTGTTGGAAAGTACATATTTGGGAAGTCAACTGCCTCCACGGAATTTCAGACCACAAGCGCTGGACTATTTGGTTTTGAGACAGGGCTGTCAGCACCGGGGTTTCGATTCCACCTGCAAGCAGGCAGCCACAGTTGGCTGCTTTGCTTTCTCTCCTCAGCTTTATTCCCGAGATGGCTGCCTCACTGGTACCGATTGTGCTCACTGTGCAAGGCTCTGCACTGCCAGAGGTCACCCATGTGTGTGAGTCCTAGGACAGACCCTGCTGGAGGTTTCTGGGTGACTTCAAACTGCTGAGTTTAACCAAATGGGGATGGAGACTGGAGTCGACCAAAGCTACAAGTAAACTGACCTCTACTCCTCGGACTGAAGCCACAGGAACTGGGTACCTGCATGCCTCATTCCACCTGTTTAGAATACATTTGAGACTAGCCTGTAGGCCTGCACTAATCCAGATGGGCCTGCCTCAGATCCAGACGGTATTACTGTCTAACTCAAAAGGGAGAGGCTAAGACAATCAACACTACCAAGGCCTAATCATTTTCAGTATTCTCCACTTCAGTCAAATGCTAAACAAGTACATCATCTCCAGCCTCAGGAAGACAGCCTTCTCCCCAGCTTTGGATCACTAAAAATAAATGTTTTTTTCTTACAGAATGATTTAGGAGTCTCAATGTCATTTCCAGTTCGAAAACAAGCTATGAGGGCCAGACTTTATTACTTGTCAACAGAGTTCCAGACAGTCTCTGTCTCTAAAGTTAGGACAAATCAGAAAGAATTTAGCCAAGGGACAAGTGTAAAAGGGTTCCTTCCCATCCATAATTCACATCCACTTTCCAAATGTATTTCAAGGGAAAGGATGTTCCCAGCAGCAGCACCGACATGTAAGTGTGTGCACACACAAACTTGTGCAGCAAGGCACGTTGGCCTTGTCCAGACATCACCACTGTGACAGAGGTCACATTCTCCAGCAGGGTACCCTGTGCACATGCTTCTCTGCCTAAGAAGAATCTCAGCTCTCTGTAGGAGAGGCCTTTTGAGCTGTACACTGGAAAAGCAGATGAGAGAGAGAGAGAGAGAGAGAGAGAGACCGACGACCGACCGAACATGGGAACACTCAGAGCCACAGGACACCTGCAGCTTCTTGCCTACTATTCCTTTAAATGCGTTGAGATGTTCTTTGTTTCTCTTTTCTTTTTAAAAAGGTCAAACTTTACATTCATTCTCGCCCAGTTGGGGATTGGTGATAATCAATTCCCACTGAAATCATGCAGAGACGGTAAGTGGGGTTTACCTTCTCTGGAAATGAACTTCTACTTACCTGATTGTTTCTTCTACAATGAACTGGTAAATGACCCCCAGAGCTGAGAAATGTGATTCAAGTTTCTCAGACCACTTAACTTCATTCCCATTTCCAGCAGCAGTAGAGAGGACAACCTGGAGAAAAAGCTTAACCGCGCTAACGGCTTCAATGGGCAGGGTCCACCAGAGCCCAAGGACAATGGGTGGCCACACTTCCCAACTGGCTTCAGAGCAGCACACCTTCGGCTAACCTTGGGAAGGGGAGCAGTCCTGGCACCGCCTGTCTGCAGTAGTACACACACCGCCCCAACCCCGGCGTCCAGCCCCGCAGGGCCTCCAGACACAGGCAGGTGCTCTCCTGCACCTACTTTCTCAGCAGCCCATAACTGAAGGGCTGGTCAAGGCGAGGCCACTAGACCATTTCTTGAAGCAGCTTAGGTCTCTTTACATCTGACTTGTTTTTCAGCAAAGTCCTTCACTATTAACAGTCAACAGAACGGACAAGGAGCTCAGAGTGGCTAAACCAGATGACTCTGCAGCATGTGGTAGTCGGGAAAGGAGAAACAGCATACACACGCGACCTGACTCAGCATTCACTCAGGACATACTGGGCAAGGGGCAACTTGCAAGCCAGAGAATGAAGATGCCTTCTTCTCCCTCTCCTGGTGAAGTGAAGGTGGCCTGGCTGTAGGTCACTTGTAACTGGCCCCCATTTCTACTTTCATAGCAGCTGGTTCAGTTGGCTTTCTTAAACTCAAATGCATGGTTAGGAACAGCAATGAGAGCCTGACTGCTTGGTTTCCAAGGGAAAAGTGAGGCTGTTCCATGGCCGCGGGTCCAAGTGTGCCTAAACCACCCTTTGGCATGCCCAGCATGCTGGGGGGGGGTGTGAGTTGGTTCTCCGTTCAAGTGCTCCTAGGCTTGCCCACGAACCTCTGCATCTGGAACCTGCTGGCAGAGGCCCAGTGCTGCCTTCCATGAGGCCAGGTTAGCCCTGCCCGCCCTTGAGGAAGTCCAGTCGCTTATGTTTTCACGGACAGCCAGTTTCCTGGCTGGGGAAAGTGGACAGCAAAATAAGGCAGGGGGAAGGAAAGGAAGAGAAGGCAGTTCCCACTTACTAGTAACCCTGTGTGCCGCAATTCACCCTGATCCCCGTGGCAGCCTTGCCTTTCTGCAAACATTAAACACTAGGTTTGGGAGAAGCAGAAGGAAGGGTCTGCAGTGCAAGGCTGAGACGTTAGACTGACAGGCCGGCTGCTTTTCTCCCGGCCATCTCTTAAGCTGCTGTGCTCACAGTCTGGGCAGTTATGGGTGCCCGGGTGCTTTCCGGCTCAGTCAAGGAAACAGATGGGAGCCACGGTACAGAGTGCAGTGGTGCCTGGTGATGGCCATTCCAAGCCTTTCTGCAGGCCCAGCCTTGCCAGTGATTTAAGATGAAGCACAATGCTTTTTATTACACATCTAATTGTTAATGAGAGGAAATGCAATCAGCGGCTCCTTTCCACTCTACATGGAACCGAGGAGACTGCTGAGTCCAGAGCAGACACAACCACTGATGGTGCCCAGGACATTCCTGTCCCTCCCCCTGGACACAGGGAAGGATGAGAGAGAAAGCTGCAAATATGAGTGTCATGTTCATGAATCCACTGCTGCCCTGGGGGTCGTTTGCAGCAAAAGCCTGGGCTGGAAATGACAATACACTCAAACTCTTCCAAGTGTCACATTTTTTAGGTGATCCACCTCATGCTAGATGAGGACATTGCACACACCTTCTCAGGTTGAAGATGGAGTAGGGGAGGAGGGAAGAGGGACAGAAACCCAGACAGGGGAGGAGGCAGCAGGTGCAGATCTTCCAGTGTGTGTCCCTCTCTTCTAAGGGTATGCAAGCAGGCAGCTGTCTCCTTCCATGCAGTGGCCTGGACTGCTCTGGCCAGGCTCTAGTTACTCCTGCAGTTAACAGGGAGAGGCCAGGCATTCTCTGCCTGGAAGTTGCAGCCCCTGTCCCCTAGAAGTAGGCCAGATGGGGAAGCTAGTTCTTCTGCTTAATGGCAAAGCAAGAGAGATTCTGGCAAAACACTAAATATATTTATAAGTCATCTTTGTCTGGAACCCAATGGGAGAGAAACAGGTGCAGAGGGAGGGGGTAGGGAACAGGAGGGGAGGCTTAAAAGTTCCAATCATTCACACAAGATAAAGACATCTTCTGATAGCAGCACTGAAGCAGCCGGCTGTGCCGAGCAGACCGTCCTGGTCAGCTGCTGACCGACTGTCCCAACAGGAGTCTCAAAGCCCTGCTCCTCGCTGATCCATCCGGGGAATCCGGGTAGGAGTGTGATTGTTGTTCATCCTGGTCTTGGCAGATATGTTAAATACTGCAACATTAACGAGTCCTGTGTGGAAACACAGCCAGCAGTCATTAGCCCCTTTCCCTGTACTTTCCACTTGCTCTAAGACAGAAGGTTTGTGTGGCTGTCAATGAGAACGACTTGGGGGTCCTTCCCAAGAGCTGCTCCCTGCACAGTGCTTCTATCACAGTTTTCTTGGGGGCTTACACAAAGGACAGGGTTTAGTGGTGTGCTCAGGATACAGGGTCCTAAGATTAAGAGTGAATAATGGCTGGGACAGTGCCATGCTTCCCTGCTCCCTGGAATACCAGAGGGGGCAGGAATGACTCTGGGGGCCCTGTTTGACTGTCCTGAAGCACAGTGGTGTCTCTGTTAAGAAGGGTGCACAGGCAGGAAGCTGTCTGGGGCCTGTCTGGCTTAAGGAACCGTCCATGGAGACAATGAAAGTGCTCCTGGTCCCTTCAAGGTGGGTGTGGCTGGACATGTGGCTGGGAGATTAAGACAGAGGGTGATTCTGGAGATAAAAAATTGCCAGCCATCTATGTTGAAGTGAGAGCTAAAGTCATGGGAAAAGATAAGATAGCCCAAGAAGAGAGCCTAGAGGAGTTAAAAATGACTGAGCCAGATTCTCAGGGGATGTCTCTTTCCGCAGTGAGAGGAGAAAAGACATAAAGTTAGGGAGAATAAAAACAGTGAGGGCTACGAGCACATTGCCATGGTTAAGCATGTGTTTAGCATGAGCCAGGCCAGGCACTCAATACCCAGAAGCCACCATCCCAACAGCAAAATACTATTACATTGGAAGAAAACCAAAGATTGATGAAAAGAGCAGACAAGGTACATGGTGATCAGAGGATCACTATCCATGGTGACCTTCGCAAAGGGCTTATGATGTGTGTGGACTAAGACCTTTCCCAACACTGTCTCCATGCAGACCTGTGAGGCAGGCGCTGTACTCATCAGGGTATGACAGACAGTCTGTGAATTTAAAGGCCCAAGAGCCAGTGTGACTTAGCTGAGGAATGATGATGCAATTGTCTTCTCCAATAGCAGAGACAGTGACAGAGGTAGAGGAGTGTAGTGAGAGGCATGGCTGCTCTAGCAGCCAAGGGAAGTGTGAGAAACAAAGGTACACAAGAGACAATGTCCCCGAAGCTGCTGATATTCCTAGAACTCAATAACCCAACATGTTTGAACCAGGGATGGCACTGGATGCCAACTGCAAATGCAACCATAAACAACACCTGGGTATTTTAGGGTTTGCCCTGCCTTAGAGAGGTACTAGAGACTTGGGAAGGAACCCAGTTTCATGGTATTGCTGGGGATGAACAAACCAACCAACCGGCTAATCTCCTGTGGATGGAGTAGAGAAGTGGAGACAAAAGGCTGCCTTCTGTTCCCAGTGAGACCAGGAAGCCAGAGCTGTGCGCTGTCAGGGGCACATTTTAGCTAGAGACATTTCCAGACACGTGTCAGGTGAGTTGCTGGATTGACAGGGTCTCCCTTGTAGGTACCTGATCTAACAACTATATGACGACAGGCTTATGGGCCATTGGTTTTCCAAGTGGTTCAAATGTCATTTTACTTTCATAAAAATTGTACTACTACATAATAAGAACTCTAGAACCCTCTAAAATTGGAACTGGCTACCTTCTACCAGTCAAAGTGGTGCTCATGGGGCCAGTCCCTGCCTCATCTCATGTGGTCCCATTCTGCCCTCCTGCTGTATACTGCTTGGTAATCTGAGGAGGAGACACTCCTAGGAGCTAGCAGCACCTCACAGCCAACATCCTATCTCCTACCACAGTGCCACACACACAGCTCTTTTCATACCCGGGCAAGTATGAGGTCAGTGTTGGGTTATTTATCTGGAGATGTAGGTGTATGTCCGAGAAGGGGAGCGGGGTGGTTCAGCGTGGGCAGCTGGATCATTTAGGAAGTCCCAGATGAGGATTGTGTCATCATGTGAACTACTGACAATCTGGAATTCATCAAACTGGAGTCGGAAAACTCTTCCAGAATGCTCCTAAAGAAGCAGAAACAAAGAGTAAGACTTTGAACTCAAAATCAAAAACATCAATGTCTGAAGGAGGGGCCTACAGAAAGGCTATGGTGTGCCCAGGTGTCGTTTCAAACAGACAGAAAGCAGTTTCACTAACTTTAGGATGGAAAACTCAAATACTGGGGAGTAACTGTCCGAAGGAACACAGTAAACAAGTAAATGGCAAAGAAGATGCTGGCTTGTCACCACCAACTGGGATTAGACTACAGGAGAGTGGTCTTGGTGTCCCCAGGTCTTTTTATCTCCCTGCAAGCTCCTTTGACCATCAGAACTCAAGGGGTGATCAGCAGTAAGAAATGGCAAGCTGGTACAACGTTCGCCAACCAAACTTCTGGAAGCTGGAGAGATGGCTCAACAGTTAAAAGCACTGACTGCTCTTCTAGAGGACCCATGTTCAATTCCCAGCACCCACATGGAGGCGGACAACTATCTATACCTAGAGTTCCAGAGGGATTTGACATCGTCTGACCTCTGAGGGCATTGTACTATACAAATAAATGCATGGACATAAAAAATATCTTAAAAAAGAAACTTCAATTTGAAAAACCATTTATGGGTTTTCATGATGCACAATGACCTACTATGATTAACTTGAAGCTACTCACATTCGGTCAACAACTTGTAAAATTCTAATGGTTGGCTGTCATGAGCTCAGGAGCCTGTTGTAGCAACCAGAGTGGTAAGCATGCCTACAGCAGGCATGGGCTGCTCCTGACTTCCTACTTCCAACACTGTTACTAGTCAGTCTCACCTGCACGCCAATACTATCACTGACTTTTATCTACCCTTGAACTTCATATAAACACATACACACACAGTATAGATTTTTTGTGCCAGCTTATATTTTACTCAACATTTTCTGTTTGTCTGTTTTTAAGACAGGGTTTCTCTGTGTAACTGACCTGGCTGTCCCTAGAACTCACTCTATAGACCAGGCTGGCCTCAAACTCAGAGATCCACTTGCCCCTGCCTCCCCAGTGCTGGGACTAAAGGCGTGTGCCATCACCCGGCTTTTACATTGTAACTGTTTTTCTGTCACTACATGGAAAAAGTTATTTCATTCCTTTAAAAATTAGTGGCTAATATTCCACTTTATGAATATACTATAGTTATTCTCCTGTTGGGGGACATATGGGCTGCCTATAGTTTTTCGATATTATTAAAACAAAGCTGCTTTCATTTGAGAGGTGGAGGCAGGCAGATCTCTTTGAGTTTGAGGTCAGTCTGGTCTACATAGTAAGCTCCAGGTCAGCCAGGGCTGGAAAGAGACCCTATGTCAAAAACACCGAAAGAACAAACAAACAGAAAACTAAAGCTGCTGAGTGGTGATGGTATACATTCGAGATTACAGCACTAGGAAGACAGTGACAGAGGATCACCAGTTTGAGGCCAGTCCGAACTACATTTCCAGATCTTGTCTCAAAAAAAAAAAAAAAAAAAAAAAAAACCAAAACAAAAAACAACAAAGAAAGTCACTACAGGCATTATAAAAATTTATTACTTTATGTGTTTTGCCTGCATGTATGTCTGTGTACCAAGTGTTTGCCTAGTGCTCCCAGAGGTGAGAAGAGGGTGTCAGATCTCCTGGAACTGGAATTACAGACAGTTGTGAGTTGCAAGAGCAGCCAGTGCCCTTAACTGCTGAGCCATCTTTCCAGCCTGCATGCTTTTGATAAGAAGCAGAACTGTGGGGCTATGGAAGTGGAATACGCCTGGCTTCCACAGACACCTGGAAGAAGGGCTATTAAAGCTGGACCAGACACTGCTACTAGTCATGAGTTCCAGCTGCTCACCCCATCACGTGACATTGCCAAGCTTTTAAACCTTAATCTTCACAGTGATAGTTAATTGTTTAAATTTATACTTTTCTTTATGAAGTTGAGCAAGTTACCTTCTTTTCCTAGCTTGTTCAGAGTTTTTTAATGAGTGGGCACTGGATTTTGACAAATGCTTTTTTTTTTTTAAATTTGTTTTATGTGAATAGGTGTTTTATATGTACCATGTGTGTGCCTGGTACCCGAGAGGCCAGAAGAGAATGTTGGACCTGTGGAACCAGAGTGATAGATGGTTGTGAGCTGTCATGTAGGTGCTGGGAATTGAACCTGGATCCTCCAGAAGAGTAGACCGTGCTCTAGCCCCTTGCCAAATGCTTTTACTGACCTGTTGTTGAGACAGATGACATGGACACAGGACTGGGATATAGCTCCAGTGGTAGAGCACTTGCCTAGTATGGGAAAGGCCCTAGGTTTGCGCCCTAGCACCATAAGAATACATTGATTTTCAAGTGTTCAATCAGTCTTGTATATTGTACTTGAAACCACCAATCTTTATTAGTGTAACTTTTATTATGCATTATTGGAGTCAATTTGCTCATATTTTGTGGAGTTTGTTTTTTAATGTAAGAATTCTTTCAAGGCTCCTAAGAGCATTTGCGTCACATTCATGAAAGCCTTGGACTTAATCCTAGCACTACAATTAAAAAAAAAAAAAAAAAAGCTCTGAATCACTCCGGCAAGCATGGTGATTAATCCCTGTGACCCTAGCACTTGGATGATGGAGACATGGGGATTAGGAGTTAGAACACGTGTGTTCATGAGGCACTGGGCTTCCATCTCCAGTACTGAAAAAGGAAAAAAAAACAAAACAATAACAAAAAAACAAAAACAAAAACAAAAAACAAAAACAAAAGCAAATCAAATAAAAATTTTTTTTTTTGAGACAGGATTTCTTTGTACAGCCTTGGGTGTTCTGGAACTCACTCTGAAGACCAGATGTGTATGTGGGTGCCAGGCCCTCCAGCCCTCATGTTTTTGATGGAAGCAGGTATTTCCCTGCCCTATGTCTCATTTAGAATAGCTAGGTGGCTGGCTCATCTCTACATGTTTTGGGACTTCTCAATTACCTTTCTATTACTTATTTCTGTACTTTAATTTCACTGTGGTATATATAAGGAGACAGGCTGCATGTTTCTTTCTCTGAGCTTTTCATTACATTTGCTCCTTTGTGTGTATACATGTGTGTGCATGCGTGTATCATGGTACGTGTGGAGGCCAGTCCGCTCCGTCTACTGTGTGGGTCCCAGGGATCAAACTCACGTCAGGTTGGAAGTGAGCCCCTTGCTGAGCCATCTTGCTGGCCCATATCTAGATTTGTTAAGGCATGCCTATGGCCCCATGTAATCTATCTTGGCGATTAGGCCGTAGGAGCCTGGGGATGAATGGCTGCTTCTGTTGGAGAAGCACTCTCTATGTAGCAGATGGCTGCTTCCAGCTGAGGGCAGTGCTGAGGAGTTTAACTCTTCTTCCTGAATTTGCTGCCCGCCATGTTTGTCCATGGTTCTCCTTGTACTTCTACCAGGCTCTCATCTATGTCCTGGTGCAGGTGCACTGAGGACTGCTCTCATCTATGTTCTGGTTCAGCTGCACTGAGGACTGCTCTCATCTATGTCCTGGTGCAGGTGCACTGAGGACTGCTCTCATCTATGTCCTGGTGCTATCCAGTCCGTACAGATGCACCAAGAGCTGCTCTATCTCCCTGGTGCATCTGCCCCTTTATCATGATGCAACACACCTTTCTATCCTGACAATATTACTTGCTATGTAGTTAGCTCTGTATGAGATCAATGCATCTACTCTAAACTACTAATAGCATGGCATATAGTTTGTAAAAAGTTTTTAGAATGTAGTGCCACATACTGGGTGGCTTAAATGGAGATGTGTCTCCCACTGTCTAGAGGTATTGGCAGAATTGGTTTAATTCTCAGGCCTCTCCCCCCAACCTGTGTTATAGATGGATGTCTTCACAAGCTTTTCCATCTGTGGGCATCCTCATCCTGTTGTCTTCTCTTCTCTTCTCTTTCTCTCTTTGCTTTCTTTCTCTTTTTCCTTTCCTCCTTCCTTCTTTCCTTCCTTCCTTCCTTCCTTCCTTCCTTCCTTCCTTCCTTCCTTCCTTCCTTCCTTCCTTTCTCTCTCTCTCCCCCCCTCTCTTTCTAGTTTTTTGAGACAGGGTTTCTCTGTGTAACATCCCTGGCTGGAACTCACTTTGTAGACCAGGCTGGCCTTGAACTCACTGAGATCCGCCTACCTCTGCCCCTCAAGTGCTGGGATTAAAGGCCTGTGCCACACAGCCCAGCTCATCTTGTTGTCTTTTAAGGACTAATGCCTTTCTCAGTGAGTTCGACTCAGTCTTCAAATACAACCACAGTCTGAGATACTGGATATGGAAACTTCAACACAGGAATTCCCGGAAGACAGATTTCAGTCCATAACACATGGCACGTGGCTCTCCTCTTTTTTTCTGGGGGTAGTGGTGGTACTGACTCAGCCCAGGGCTCTGTGCATGCTAATACACTCTTCTAATTCCAGCCCTTGGATTTTTGAGGCAGGGTCTTGTTATGTAGCCCAGGCTGGCCTCCACAAACTTATGATCCTCCTGTTGTAGCCTCCCAACTGCTAGGATTAAAGGCATACATCACCTTACCAGCTTTAAGTTTTTATTTGTAATTGCCTTTATATTTATAATATGTTCATTCATTCATTTATTCATCTAATTATGCATGTGTCTCTGTGTATGGGGCGTGAGTGTAGTACCCGTGGAAGCCAGAAGAAGCATCAAATCCCCTGGAATTGGAATTACAGGTAGTTTTGAGGCACCTGATGTGATGTTAGGAACTGAACTCAGGTCCTCTGGAAGAGCAGGAAGTGCCTTAACTGCTGAGTCATCTTTCCAAACTGTGATTTTAGACTAGGTCTCACATAGCTAAGGCTGGCTTTTAATTCCATGTATAAATGACGATAATGACTGAACTTCTCATCTTCTTGCCTCCACCTTTTGAGTGATAGTATTTACGCTTGGATTATGTGGTGCTATGGATTGAATCCAGGTTTGTGCACATGAGGTAATCATTCTACCCGCTGAGCTATATCTCTAACCCCTAAAGTAGAATCTTACAGACAACATATAGCTAGTCCAGTCTTGCTTTTGACTGATTAATAATTTCTCTTAATCTCAAGTAGAGAAATTACTAAGAAGCCCATACTGAGATATAACTAAATTGTTGAAAATCACTGACAAGAACAAAATCTTAAAGCAGCCACAAGAAAACAAGGAAGTAGGTGCCATCAAACATCTTAGCAGGGGGCACACTGGAAGCTGTCAACTCTGAATTCTTCAGCCAGCAAAGACACCCTGCAGAAGTGATGGCAAACCTGACTTTTCCAGGCAAACAACACTTGAAAGTAACTGTCACCAGTGTCCAGTGTCCCCACACTGGTGTTAACTTCTTCAAGCAGAGGAAAATGATATTTCAAGGTGAAAGCTTGGATTTGTACAAAGGGATGGAGGGTGATGGAAAAGGCAAACGCATAAATAAAAGTATTTCACTCAAACAACAAACACAGGCTGTGGTGGTTTGAATATTAAGTTTGTTTTTTCTTTTTAAAGGCAGGGTCTCTCTATATAGTCAGAGACTTTCAATCTTTTCACCTCTTCTATTTCCTTCCTTCCTTCCTTCCTTCCTTCCTTCCTTCCTTCCTTCCTTCCTTCCTTCCTTCTTTCTTTCTTTTTTCTTTTGAGACAGGGTTTCTCTGTGTAGCCCTCGCTATCTTGGCACTCACTCTATAGACCAGGCTGGCCTTTAACTCACAGAGATCCGCCTGCTTGCTGGGATTAAAGGTGTGCACCACCATCACTTCTTCTTGTCTCATCTTTAAGGTGGGGATTACAGACACATGCCAAAACACTCAGTGCACAGAGCGCACAACTGGAGCACACATCTGCAAAGATGCGTGAAACAGTGCACAGAGCACACACCTGGAGCACACATCTGCAAAGACGCGTGAAACACTCAGTGCACAGAGAGCACACCTGGAGCACACATCTGCAAAGACGCGTGAAGAAGGCAGGCATCCAATCTTAGTGTTTTGGGTCTAAGAGACAGGGTCTCAATCTGCAGCACAGACCTCTCAGGAAGACACAGCAATTCTCCTGCCTCAGCCCCTGAATGCTCAGATACACGAATTCGCCACCATACCAAGCCTAAGAAAGAGTTTTAAACCCGAGACAAAGCATTCCTTTCCTCCAGAGGCTTCTCAAGTGTTGACTGGGAACTCAGAACACTGGGCTTTTAATGTTTCATCATTCCCCTGAGCTGTTCAAAAGATTCTGTTTACTCTGGATCCACACACATCTAACTAAAGCATTTGTCAATCTGAGCCTATGGCTTATAACATGACAAAGAATTTTATGCTCCCAAGCCTGTGGTAGACACAGGCCTGTGATCCCAGCACTAGGGAAACGGGGCAGAAGGAGTGGAATTTCAATCCAGCCAGGGCCACATGAGTCACTTCTCTCCCCAGGTGTCACAATGCTGAGGCATGGGGTGGATAGGGGTAACGATGGGATGGCAGGGCTTGAGGCACTTGGAGGCATTGCCTAGTGAGTAAGATGCAGAGCTAAGGAGCTGACCAGGGTGCCAGCAAGTCCCAGGGCACTTTTTGCAAGTACAGGGAAGGGTTCAGGTCCTTAGATTCTGGACAGGTTCCAATTTGAGGAATTATATTCTCTCTCCCTCAGCGCCTCCTGCTGCTTCTGGTGGATACAGAATTCTTCCCACTTCCTGCATGCAGCTGTTAGGCAGCTGCCACCATCCTCTCCATACACAGTCTCTAAAGTACTTTTGGATGAAAGGCACTATATAAACATATTTTATTGTCATGTATTGGTTGCTTTTCCACTTAGTAGGTTTTGTGAGAGTCTAACTATAAAATCCAGATCTATATTCTACAGCACATTAACATTTAATTTCTTCCCCTACCTGCTCTTCAGCTCCTTTAACAATAAAGCTCTTACCACAAGCGTCCGTAGACAGAGAGTCCCCGCAGGAGCACGGGGGTCCAAAGCAGCCATGAGATCCCACACTTTAATTTTTCTAAAGATCAAAAAGGGGACAAAAGTCTTAGTTAAAAGCAAACTTAAGGGAACACAAGGAAGAAGAGCAAAAAGACAGGGCAATAAATACGGGTAGTGAGAGCACGCACAGAAGCCAGATGACTTTTGAGTCCAGGGGCCTGGTTCTCACATTCCCTCCTACAATACCCACTTTACATGCTTGGTCTGTTCTGGTGGATTTGTCTGGTTTTTTATTTTAGGGCAACCCAGACAAATATATAATCTAATAGCCAAAATAATAATAATATAAATACAATTAAATGACTAGGAGGAATATTTTAGCAAACAGTAAGCAAAAGAGAGGTGCCCACCAATTAAGCAATAGTGTATGTAAACTTTTAGAGACCAAAAAGGGTTATGTTTAGCATCATGAGCTAGGAAGGATGAAGATGTGGACACTGGGGAAGAAGGAGGCCGCTGGGACTGAGCCCACCTTGCACATGCTAAGCACACACTCTACTTGTGAGCTACAAGCTGAGCTCTTAGATTTGTTTGTTTTGTAATGTTGTTAGTGAACTCACCCATCATAGGCCCCACTCACTATCCTTTTGTTATCAAATCGAATACAGCGCACCAATTCCTCATGGCCTTCTAACACACGTAAACACGCACCGCATTCTATGTCCCACAGTCTGAAAGAGAAAATGGAGTCAAGTGAAATTTCATGGATTCACTTCCAAGCCTTGTATATTACCATGTATTTCACACATCCTTTAAAAATTCACAAAGGGGCTGGATGGTGGTGGCGCACGCCTTTAATCCCAGCACTCGGGAGACAGAGACAGGTGGACCTCTGTGAGTTCGAGGCCAGCCTAGGCTACAAAGTGAGTGCCAGGACAGGCTCCAAAGCTACAGAGAAATCCTGTTTTGAAAAACAAAACAAAACAAAATAAAATTAAAAAAAAATTCACAAGGGGGCTGGAAAAATGGCTGAGTGGTTAAGAGCTGTAATTTCTAGCGCCTATATGGTATTCATAACCTTCCTTAACTCCTGCTCCAGAGGATCCAACACACTCTTCTGACCAACTCAGACCTTAGGCACACATGTGGTGCAAATACATACACATAACGCCACACAGTCATGCATATAAACTAAAAATATATTTTAAAGTTTCACTCATATAAAAGTATGTTACTTTCAATATAACTTATTTCTTATCTGTCATACAATTTGGGCAGAAACTGTGTGATTTAAGTTCAAATGCTGTGAGTGTTTTCAAAACCCAATGCTTCATACAACTCTGAAACCAGGTTCTTCTAGGCAGGAATTCAATGTACAGTTGCCTAGGAAGGAAATGACCAGTTCAAGAGAGTAATGCTTCCTGAGGTCACCACTGTCCAGGGCAGTTATCATCAATAGGAAGGCAAAGCCAAATCTCAGGAAGCCTGCTGCAATAGTTTTACTGCTTTTAGCCCGATTCCATTCATTTCTAGGGATGGCAGGGTTGATGCATCAGTTCTAGCTCTTCCTTCCCTCAGGCATTGAAGGAGAGGAGATGACAGATAAAATTTCCAAATTCTAACCACCTCTCTGTCATTCATCTTTGTAAGGGTAAAAATACAAAAAAGTACAGACTTGTGCAACCTTCAAATTTGAACACAGCCAGCTCTCTGGCCAACCACTGTACTGAAGCAAAAAGTCATGATTTCTAGTGGAGAAGCAAATCTCTTATTCTTCTTTTTCTTTATGTTTTCAACAATAGTGAAATGGAGAAACAGCCTTTATTTATTAGCATTTTTTCAACTGCAGGAAAAGAATTTAAAAGAAGGGCCCTTAACTTCATTAGCTGTCTTGGTTTATTTGAGCAGTTCCTCTGAAATAGGTCTATTCAGTGATTAAAGTATTAGGGAAGGAAACACATGACACAAGGCTCTTCTGTATGCACGGCCTCTCTGGGGGGCAAGCTGTAGCCCTGTAAGAAGCTACAGAAAGGAAGCCTATTTGATTGGATCTAGGGGAGAGGAGGGATACGTGTGGGGGAACTGGGAGGAGAGGAGGGATATGTGAGAGAAGCATCAAAACAAATCAAAATTAAAAAAAAACAACAAAGTCAGGCCATGGTGGCGCACGCCTTTAATCCCAGCACACAGGAAGCAGAGGCAGAGGATCTCTGAGTTAGAGGCCAGTTCCAGGATTGCTGGAGCTACACAGAGAAACTGTCTTGAAAACCCCAACAACAACGAACCACAGAGAACAAACAAGACAGTTAAAAGCCCTGAGGTCTGTGCACAAATGGTGACTGGAAGGTGATGTGGGAAAGGCACCTGCCGCTCACCTGATAGTATTGTCAGATGAGCCACTCACCACCAGCCTGTCTCTGTACTGCAAACAGGCGATGCCTCGTTTGTGTCCATTTAGGGTCCTTACAAATTCACAAGTACTCGTGTTCCATACCTGAGACAGAGAAACGACAATTGAGCAGTTGGCTGGCACACATCTACCAGTAAAGTAAAGTACTGGGTAAGCAGAAAACTGGTGAGTCATCAGAGGATGCCAATGTCTCAACCAAACAGAGTGCAAAGTAAGAGCCAAAAAGTTTAGTTCATAGTAACTAACATGGGACTAACGGGAAGCTGGCTGCTGTCGCATGATTTACTTAGGGAACTGGTCTCCTCTTCGTGCCGTGTGTGCACACTCCTTAGCTCCATTGCACCTGATTTGTTTTTAGAGACACATTTATTATTTGTATGAGTATGTGTGCCTGCTTGAGTTTGTGTGTACCACGTATGTGCAGGAACCCACAGAGGCCTGAAGACAGTGTCAGGTCCCCTGGAACTGAGGTTTTGAGCCAGTATTTGCATGCTGACAACTAAACCTGGGTCCTCTGCAAAAGCAGCACACTGTCTTAAGACACCAAGCCACCGCTCCAGCCCTCCACCTTGTTCTCGGACATAGGGTCTGTAGACACAAAGCTTGCTTGGCTGGCCAGCAAGCACCAGGGCTGTGCCAACCTCCCCCACCTGGCACTGAGATCACAAAGGTGTGCTGCCACATCTGACTTTTATAAAGCTGCTAGGAATTTGACTCAAGTCCTAATCCTTGTGTGGCAAGGATGTCATCCACCTGGCCATTTTCTCAGTTCCAGTATGTATATATTTTTTCTGAAATTAAACTTGATCCGCTCTTCTCACACTCAAAATAATTGCCACTAAGTTACATCTCCAGCCCATCACCTTTGTTTATAGAAATAAAAATTGAATTCAATTTTACATTATTCTACAATAAGTTACATTATTCTACAATATTCTACAATTCTACAATGTACAATATGCACATAGTTGTACCTGATCATACTTTTATACCAGCTCCTTACTGCACCTTGTGAACACACTGAGAGTGGCCCATTACCTTTATGGTTCTATCTCCAGATGCAGAAACGATGTACTTGTCATCAAAGTCTACAACGTTGACGGCAGCTCGGTGTCCCACCAGCACCCTCCTTAGGGTGATGTCAGTTGGGGAGGCCATATCCCATACAGCAATGGAACGATCTTTGGAGCAGGTCACCATCATGCCGTTATTGAAACGCAAGTGCAGAACAGCCTCACAATGGTGGATCAATGTGTTTAGCATCTCACCTGCGTTCACATCCCATACTCTGAAACGGATAACAGAGAGTTAGATGGTGCTTAGGCTACAGTGCAGTGCCTGTTTCAACTATGGAGCTTATCATCAATGACACTCCCCACCCCTACCTCACCCCCACTTTCTTTTTCAAACAGCGTTTCTCTGTGTAGTTCTGGCTGTTCTGAAACTCACTCTGTAGACCAGGCTGGCCTCAAACTGCCTCTGCCTCCTGAGTGAGGAGACTAAGGGTGTGCATCATCACGCTTGGCTCACCCCCACTTTTTGTTTTAAATTTATTATGTATACAGTGCTCTGCTTGCATGTATGCCTGCACACCAGAAGAGGGCACCACATCTCATTACAGATGGTTGTGAGCCACCATGTGATTGCTGGGAATTGAACTCAGGACCTCTGGAAGAGCAGCCAGTGCTCTTAACCTCTGAGCCACCTCTCCAGCCCCTCACCTTCCACCTTCATGGCAACTGTTGTGCTCTTCCTTTGCTGCCCCAAGATGAGTATGGATGGACCACGAGGAAGCAGCATAGGCAAAGAGGACAGGGAGGAAGTGGGTGCTTCCTGGGTAAAAGCTTAAGAAGGGAAATCTGGCCAAGCTATAGTGCTCGGGGATGAGGAAGCAGTCACTAATCACCTGATAATGTGGCATGGAATGTCATATTATTATAATATAGTTCTATTATTCTATTATTGACATTCAATTAAGAACACACATGTAAACCAAGATAAAGAATAGCAATAGGGAGAGCCTGGAGTGGGTCAGTGGTTCTGATATGGCCAAGAATTGTGTTGATGTCTGTGCCCGTGTTACCACCAAAGCCCATGTGGATGCCTGTGGCTGGGGCTGCAGCCCAAAGCCATGTTAATGTCTGTGGGCATGGGAGTGCTAGCTCTGCCCTGCTTTGGTCACTGTGTGGCTCTCCTCAGCTGATGGCTTCTGGCACAGATGCAGGTGGAGAGAGAGAGACTCACCCTCCCTGGTGGGCTGGCCACTAGGAACTTGACCATGCTCCACTGAATATGTAGACAATACAAAATGAACATTTTTTTGGGGGGGGGAGGTCAGGGGGAGGCAGGGGAAGACTGGGAGGTGAGTGTGATCAGAGTCTATGATGTGAGATTCCCAAATAATTAATAAAAAAAGAATTAAAAAATAAAAGAATAGCAGTAGGATCTGTCCCAGTGGCTGCCCCCAGGAACCGTGGGCCAAGATGTTCTGCCACAGACTTAGTCATGGGGGCTGGAGCTTGACTTCCCTGAATGTTCCCAGGGGTCAGAGTTACACAGACACTAAGTTCAAGGCTCCATTTCTGTGCTTTTCAGGACAGGAGGTCAAGAAGAGTCCACCCTCTTCCATAATCAAGACAGAAATTACCTTGATTATTCTATTTTTGCATATTGATTTTTGTTTTTAAAACATTTTATTCCCCCTTTCCAGCTTAACTCTCCTTTTGGAAAGCTATTTCTTGTGCTGCAGTGTTGCTGAAAGGTAGAGTGCGACTTAGCAGGCTAAGCTCCAGGTTCAACCCCAACACCGCCAAAACAAACAAAACACGGTCTCTCCCCATCCTATAAATGATATGAGCATCTACAATGCTCCAGCGCCTGTGAGGTACTCCACAGCACGGATAAAAGTTAATTGTCAACAGCCATATGGACCGGGTCTGCTATGCCTAGAAGTCAAAGGAGCAGCTTTTCCTATTTACAGAGGATAACTTTAGAGGATTTAACAATGCAGTTAACTGCCTTTTATTCCAGTTTTTTTTTTTTTTAAAGTTACTTTTGATGTATCACATTTGCTAAATCCTTTAGCTTAAGGTGAAATTCCTAGAAGGTTTCCAGCAGTGATGCTGGTGCCCTGAACTCAAGCTGCACTGGACTCCAGCAGCATAACGGCTGTGTCATCAAATCACCAGCGCCTCTGGAAACTGAGGACCCCTCCCTGAGTGAAACTCACAATTAAACACTGTGGGGACAGCAGGGGAGGGGCTGGCAAGGAGTGAGCCCTGATCACCTGTATGCACTTGAAAGAGCTCATACATGCCTGCACTGCAGTTACAATCACCTGAAAGGAAGGTGCATTCCCTTCCTGCATTCCCGTGAGGTGCTTTCATAAAGGAATGCAAGCCTTCCTTCCCATAAAGAGAGGGAGAGTTCCTGTGACAGGTGCTTCTCCAAATTAAAATCTGTGTGTAGCTTCTTAAACATGCCAAAGCAGAAATCTACCCAATAGTTCCAAAATCAAGTGTCTGGTTCTAGAGTGACAAGTGACCTACCGGAAGCAATTTCCAAGATCTGACATCCTTACACAGACACACATACAGGTAAAGCCTCAATGCACGTAAAGTAACAATGAAAAAAGGAAATTCCTGTGATGAAAAGTGGATGGTTTCAGAGTCTGACGCTTCCTACCTGACAGTGGAATCCGATGAGCCAGTTATGATCACTCTCTCATCATACTGGAGACACAGGACAGAGCCTGTGTGGCCTGTGAGAATCCGCTTGCATTCCAATGTGCTTTTATCCCAGATCTAGGAGGAGGGCAAAGGATCACTGTCATAATGGGGGTGCTGTGGAGACTTGTTGCTCTGTACATGTGTGATCCCCAAACACCAAGCTAGAGAGGGGGAGACCGCATTTTTTCCTCCATTAGGCTCAGCGCCTGGATGCGCTGACTTCAGGGTTAATGCTAACTTTATCCTTTCCATTAAGGTGGAAGAGCAGCCTATAATTATGAAGGCCAAAATAACAACAGCTTCTACCAGTGCACTTCTAGAAGAGATTCCAACCTTGGAACTACCGATTTGTATGATTATCTGGGAAGAAGCAGACACTTGCCCTTTAAGGAAATGATTTTGGCTTTGGTACTGGAACTAATCTAAAAAATTCTCACCTCCTAGAAACAACACTTAGGACTTATGCTTCAGATTGCTTTATGAACACAGCCACCCTTATTCCCACAACTATGCTCTCCAACTGAAGGAAGAGACTTCACCTTGATGGTGTTATCTCGAAGGCCGCTTACTATTTTCTGGTCATCATATTGTAAACAGTAAACTCCTTTGCTTGTTTCACTTCGGCAGTGGATTCTCTGTAAACTATGTCGTCCACATCTCCAATTTGATTCTATTGTCTAAAAAGGGGGATTCAAAGAAGTGGTTAATTAGGAAAGAGTTCAAACCAATGACCCACTGTCACGCCATGGCAGTGGTTCTCAGCATGTGGGGTGTGACCTGCACCACCATTTCACAGGGGTTTCCTAAGACCACTGGAAAACAAGAATATTTACATTACAATTCATAACAGCAGCAAAATTACAGTTGTGAAGTAACAATGAAAATAATCTTGGTGTCTGGGGGTCACCACAACACAAGGAACTGTATTAAAGGGTCTCTGCATTAGGAAGGTTGAGAACCCCTGCACTATGGGACACAAACACCGACAGTTGGTGCTGTTCTCAGACATGTGGCATCCAATGCCTACTGACAACTTTCCAAGGAGGCTCATCAGCTTAGGAGTTCAATGTCTTCCTGGTGTTTGAGGAAGGTGGAAATCCCCTCTTGCACTGTCATCTATCAGTAAACGAAGATTCTGAAGCTGAACAAATATTGACTTGGGACTCTTCTGGACTTTACCAACCTTACTCATTAGTAAAGACACTGATTTTTAACCCCCACTGAAAACCTTAATGGGGTTCCTGTAATAATACTTGTAAGTTAAGCATATTAATGATCCCCTAACACTCAGAAAATATCCAGAAATACAGATTCTTACCTCAATATCTTGTATAATTTTAGGATAAAGTGCTCTATAAAAGGAGTTGGGAGGAGCATTCTCATCAGGAGGCTTGTTTTTGAATAGGTACTGTCCCCTAAAAATGAAAATATTTACCAATGAAGATGATAAATCCATTTATAACAAGCTTCACAGTTTTTCAAAATATTTCAGTTACCACTACACATAACATCCATTAACTAGAGTAGAAAGGCATGATGATAAGGTGATTTTAGGAGTCCCATATCAGTGTTAACCTCCTGGTATCTAAGCAGCTTGATCAACTTTGATTCCAGTACAGACCGTCAGAGTACCAATCCCTTTGGGATACTGATAAATGTATACTCAGACTTCATCTACTGGTTTATTAAAGGATTCTGCACATTTACTGATTTTATTATTTGATAATAGTGATAATTCTTCTAGTTAATAATCATAACTAGCACTTTTCTCCCTTGGTTCCAGGGCTTCAGCTCAGAGCTGTGTACACACTGCTAGGTAAGCAGCTTGCCATTCCACCACTGAGCTACCTTTGAGCTAGCATGCTTCTCCGAGCCAAGTTGTGCCAGTGTCAGAAGCTGCCTAGTATGCTGGGTAACAGCAATGCTTGTGGCACCAAGATTAAGTGTCTAGTCATTTATCACATGGGGTAAGGTGTGCTAGCTTAGTCACTGGGGCTATTCTTGATTGCCGTGGCAGGCCTCCAAAAGAGGCAATTCAGTTCATGTAACAAACAAAGGGACTGCATGAATGTCCAGAAGCAGGAAGGAAAGAGTTGAGAAGAAGCGCTAGGTACACCATGCTGTCATGTGTGAGGTCCGAAGCCACTTTTACAGGTGCACACCCATATGCACACACAGATGCACACACTGACTTTTCTAGACTCCAGCAAGCAGCATCTGCTGCCATCCCCTTCCTTAGGACAGCATCTCCAAATACATCCCAAGCTAGAAAGCTACCTCCCCTCCCTCCCACCCCCCAAAAAAGGTAAATGGCAATCACTTCCAGCTGGGTAAAAAATTTAATTCCTTATCCTGAAGTTAAGAACCCACCAAACACGGTGTGGAAGCTAGTAAAGCCCACTATGGGTGTACTAACTGCTGTTCTCACTGGCACCGTGCCTTGCAAAGTGGAGATAGGCAGAAATGCCTCTGAGTGTAATCCTGGCACCAGAGAAATCATGTTTTCTCTGGGCCAGTCATCCACTTGTGCCTCCATAGCACCATTACAATATAATTAATTGTTCCATGTCTTCAGGAGAGCTTCTCCCCTGCCCCCTCCCTATTGTACACCCTGAAAATTAGTTGAGAAAATCTCCTATCAGGAAGGCAGCTGGGTCTGCTGACTAAGGTAATGCAGAAAGGGAAATCTGCAATGGAGAAGAACATTCTTTTTAAAAGAGGACTGTGAAATTGGACATGCCAACATAAAGGGTAAGTAAGCTACTTTGAGAAATAATTCTGAATTAACAGCATCCTTGTCTGAACAGTTTGGTTATGTAAACATTTTGCATGCAGATGAGATTTTTAACTATTGTTTTCAGTGCCCACCACTCCAGAGATGCTTGTCTTCCTTCGAGTCTTTGGCATTCCTATAAGGTATTCCAGGGTTTCCTTCACATTCAATGATATTGTCTCTATATCCTCGGGAAATAGGATTCAAATGAATTTCTAATCTCATTTTCTATCCCTCCATCTTCACCATGCCTTACAAATGCATACTAATTCCTCCATCAAAGATGCTACAAAGGAGTGGTATATACTGAGAACTGGCTTCCTAGTCTGTATCTGTTTTAAGTCAAAATCTTTTATGGCGTATGTTCCTTGACAACAGGGACCACTTCTAGGCAAAACGCCTGGTACCTGTAAGGATGTGAGTGCTTGACAAATGTGAAATATTAAATCCAGAATGTTATCATAAAATGTGATCTCCTGATTAAGAAAATGCACTTTTCCCAAGTGGCCCTTTATCATACTTTAAAGAGTTACCATTACTGAGTAGAGAACATTATCTAGTGTTATTTAAGAGAGAAAACTGCAAAGTTCATGTCCTAGGGGCAAACTGTCAAATCTATCTAGGTATGAAATATAACAGCAACGTGGAAGTTAAATCTTGGTGACTCAATCATTCCAGGAAGATCGTATTTACTTGTATACTTTTGAAAAGAAGAAATTGAAGTTACTTTTAATGACACTTGTATGGGAAAAGGAACAACACAGAAAGGCTTTAACACAGAGGGTTTAGTAAGGATAACTTCAAAAACTGATAATGAGCTGGGTGTAGTGATGGATCGGATGCCTTTGACCCCAGCACTCAGGAGGCAGAGGCAAGAGGGTCTTCGTGAGTTTGAGACCAGCCTGATCTACAGAGGGAGTTCCAGGACAGCCAGAGCTACATAGAAAGATCCTATTTTTAAAAAAGGAAAGAAAGGAAGGAAAGAAATGAGAAATTGATCAGAAATTATTTCTTCTGAAGGGAGAATTTAGCACATTCCTGTAATTCCAGCACTCAGAAGGCTGAGGCTGGAGGCTTGAGAGCAAGCTGGGCTATGTAGCAAGGCCCTGTTCTCAACACCACGGCCACCCAAACACAAAGGCAATAAATAAAAAGAGACACAAGTGTCACCCAAAGCCACTCAACAGACATTCACAGAGCACACAAGTATTTGTATTTACTACTTCATGGGGCTATAACAAGTTATATCAAATTATATCAGTGTGATCAAAGACAAGGGCTTCTGGTCATAAAGCTGAATGACTTGCAAAGAGTGGGAGGCGTTTCTGAGATTGAAGAGATGGAAACAGTGGCGCTAACTGAATGAAGGCATCTCAGCCATATCTTCAAGGACCCTTCTGAAAGGCCAAAAAGTGGACTGGGATTTAACTTAGGGGTAGAATACTTGTCTAACGTGGTCAAGACCCTCAGTTTGATTTCAGGCACCACAAAAATTATTTAATAAAAAATAAAAGGCACAAAACCTATCTTTTCAATGATGGTTTTTGTTATTGTCATTATAACTAACGTAAAAGGACCAAACCTAAGCAGAAGGTATGCTTTCGTGTCTGCATTTATAGATGTACACATCTCCAAAGCCCCACTTCTTGTTCTCCTTGTCTTCAAATCACATTGCTGGTTATGAGGAAAGTCACTGTCATTTACAGAACAAATGGAAACACATGTATTTTAACAGGGCATGAAGTCTTTTTGGCTAAGAAGTGAGTTTTTAAAACCAATATGTTAAGGCATGAATAATCTGGAAAAGAGAGTTCCTTTGCTTTCCTGAGGGATAGAGAAATCTTCTCAGACATCCCAAAATTTCCACAAGTAAGACTGTGTGCTCATTTCTAAAGCTAGTCTTGGACTCATCAAAACTATGGACTCTGAGTACCATACATGTGAACGAACAGAGTATGACATCAGTAAGCAAAGGCAATTTCTCCTTTCCTACATACTAAGGGAGGATAGGAAAAACATCTGAAAGGAAAACAATAGGAAAAAATAACAATAAGCCTTGGTTTATAGTCATATAGCAAGAAGACTGCTAGCATTTGGATCCTTGGCCTGGGATTTAAGAGTAAAGGTTTTAAGTCTTCCTAATAGCTCAAATGACAGAAACCTTGATGCACTTACCATAACACCCAGGGGTCAACATATTCATGAACCCATGAATTTCAAGGATACAAAAACAAGAGAGCCAAGCACAATTTTATGAAAATTCTAAGGAAGGTTGATATTTATCTCTCTCTTTTCCTGCCTCAACTTGCTTACTTGCTGGGATTACAGGTATGGACAACACGCCCATGCAGCTAAATGAAGGTTTTTCTGTTTTCTGTTTGAGTGCTGAGACTGATCCCAGAGCCTTGCATATGCAAAGAGAGAACCTGCAGTCCCTGCCAGATAGGTCGGGTAGGTCATGCTGCAGAGCTAAGACGGCTTCACACTTGTCAGCCTCCTTCCTTCTGCTTGGAAAGGCAGGCGCGCACTACCACACCCAGCTTTCCTTTGGAAATCTTAACTATTTGAGGTTGTGTATGCCTACAGACAAAAACAGACACCTCCCCCCAAAAGTTAATTTTGAAGGCAATACACATGCCAATTATATATTTTTTTAGTCAAATATATTTAAAAAATAACTTAACGAATTATTCATACCTGACTCTCTCATAGTGCATTCTAGGGACACATCCTGAGGCAAAATTCTAAGAAGAGAAATCTCTTTAAGAAGTTTTAATGACATAGAGAACAGCACTGGTGAAGTCATTAAGGCTGCTGACGACATAAGGCCTTGGGGGATTTATAACTAAACATGCAAATCTAAAGAAACATACACGTTTTAAGAAGAAACAATGATTTATACTAAATTCCATTTTCATTCTTTCTGGTAGCTATAGTTTTATTTTACCTGGGCATAAAAATTAATTTTGGATTATAAAGGTAATGAGACACTGGTAGTGGGGACTAAATACAGGATGCCTACGGAAGGCGAGCAATTCCATTTTCCCCAGGAGGAAGCAGGAATGGGTACTTTCTACCTGACTCAAAGCTGTCCTACCTGCCTTACAAATTGCCCCTTTTTTGTAGAGTCCCATTTTCTGTCCAAAGAGCAGAATACTTTAAATGAGGAGGTGGTCAGTGTTCTTTTGTAAAGCAGTATTAACAAAATGTGTCATAATGATTGCCTAGTCAGAGACGAACTATTGAGTACACGAACAACAATTCTCTTATATTTTCAGTTAGAAATCGGCACAATAACCATAAATGATGCTAAGCGCCTTCCCTGGCTCCCGACACTCAGCAGTGTGCAGTGCCCCGAGCGGGAGTGCTGTGGGAGGAGGAAGGAAGGGTAAAGGCTCACCACCCTCTGCGCTCTGCCAGGCCTCTCCACAGAGAGTCTGTCCTGACCATTCTCTCGATGAGCTTCTTCCATAGCATGCCATCCGACGTCACACGGTACCACTCCTTGCACACAAGCTCAGCAG
>NC_048596.1:16396328-16458828 GCF_003668045.3 Cricetulus griseus
TGCTTGCCCCTAAAATGCCAACATTCAGTCAATGGTTTAGGGGGTCACTGTTACTCCTGTTCCCAAATTCCCACCAAAATTTCTGCCTTCACCCAATAGAACCCCGCTGCAGAGCCTTGAAAGAGCACACAGCTGTTTAAAAGGACCCTCCCAACAGCAACAGCTGTGGATACCCATCCTTCCAGAGCCTTCCCTGACATACCACCTGAAGTCCTGATCAGTCATGTTCCTACTTTCTATCGCCCTGAGACAGGACTGAGCTCTGTGAATGTCAGGAGCAGCACAGTGACAGTCCTTTACTAAGTACCAATGGCCAAAGAGAAGCCCCAGGACAGAGTTGGCTGTGACTCTGAGGGAGACTGAAAGATGACGACGGAGATGAGGCTCATGAAACTGCAGTGAGCATGACAAGAGGAAAGCGTGCAGCAGAGACGCCCTAACCCTGGCACTCAAAGACAGCTCGGACCCACTGCGAACTGCTTGCCTAATAAACGAGACAAAAGTTCCCTCCCCAGAACCTGGGGGGAAGGCTAGGTGTGGTGCATGCCCACCAAGAAAGCGGAGACAGGCAGATTCCTGGGGCTCACTGGCCTGCTCTGGTCTGCTCAGAGAATCCTTAACTCGTGAGAGAGTCTGTCTTAAAATAAAACAAAACAAATGAACAAAAAGCCCAATGTGGACAACACCTGAAGAATAGCACCCAAGGTTTTCCTTTGACCTCTTCATGTGCACATACACACGTTCACCCGTGTGCACACCAATACACACTCTGTCCAAGGTAGGGAAGCTGCCTGACAGGGCAAGAGTTTCTTTGATCCCATTATAAAGAAGATGCTCCTGACAAAGACAAAATACCACACGCCAGCCACGGGGTTCTGAGGGAGAGCAGAGCACTCTGGGAACTGCATGTCCTTTGGTCAAAACAGAGCTCTGGGTGTGAGAGGAAGGTGTTGCCGAGTATTTGTTTACTCTGTGAAGATGTGTCTCTGCCTAAGGAACCTTCTGATTGGTTTAATAAGGAGCTGAATGGCCAATAGCTAGGCAGGAGAAGTTAGGCTGGACTTCCGGGCAGAGAGAGGAACTCAGAGAATTAGAATCTAGGCATGAAGGAGACATGAGGAAAAGTTGGACATACAGTACAGAGGAGAGGTAACCGAGCCATGTGCTAGAAGGCAGAGTGATAGAAGCAGGTTAATTTGAGTTATAGAGCTAGTTGGGAAAAAGCCTAAGCTAAAGGCCAAGCTTTCATTACTAATAATAAATCTCCATGTCATTATTTGAGGGTTGGCTGTCCAAAGATATAGCCCAACAAGAGAGCTTGCTACAGAAAGGGTTTCATCTTCACAGACGTGGAGAGATGTTCAAGCCATACAAGAGTGTGTGGTGGGCTCACTCGACAGCCAAGGACCCACCTGCACCCGCGCACCCAGTGTGAGAGTATGAAAGAGATGGAAAGCACCCACCTTCGGGGAGGCATGTGGCGCACACCTGTAATCTCAGCGGGAGAGTCTCATGTTTCAAGCTAGCCTGGGTTACATAGTGCGACTCCATCTCAAAAAGAAGCAAAACATGCCGGGCGTTGGTGGCGCACGCCTTTAATCCCAGCACTCGGGAGGCAGAGGCAGGCGGATCTCTGTGAGTTCGAGACCAGCCTGGTAAACAAGAGCAAGTTCCAGGACAGCCTCCAAAGCCACAGAGAAACCCTGTCTCAAAAAAACAAAAAAACAAAACAAAAAAAGAAGCAAAACATAAAAAAAAAAAATAAGTACATATGACACCTACAATCTGTACTTTTGGGGAGAAGAGACAGAAAAGAATAGCGAGAAGAAAGTGGAGCCGACCCCTTTGGCCCCGCGTGACTTCATATTGTTGGCTTTTGCCTATTCTGTGGCGCTCACACATGGAAATAGTTTAACTAAAGAGGTGGAACCACTCATAGCCACCTAACAGAAATATGTTCTTTATGGCATTTGGGGGATAACTGGAATATGGCTGGATATATTATGAGATGTTATTAAATGTTCTCAATTTCAGCCACATATGAAAAGATTCTTTATTTTCACAGGAAAGCATGATATTTCACACAGGGCTCATAAGCCTGAGTGAGATTCAGCGAAGGCTGGAACTGTGAGTTTATCTGTCCTGCTGCTGTGTAGGTTTCTCCAGCATGGCTCTTGGCCTGAGGACAGAAGGCTTGAGGTGCCCATGAGAATATAAGGCAAGGGCCATGCGACAGATAAAGGGGTAGCCTACAGATGCTGAGGGTCTAAGCTGTGCGGGGAAGAATGGGAAAGCCAAGAAATCCCTGGCTATAATTAGGAGCACTCGCCCTCCTCCCCCCTCCCCCTCCCCTCCCCCTCCCTCCCTCCTCCCCCCTCCCTCCCCCATATCCTCCCCAATTTGAACCTCTTCTTATTTGACTGCATTTTATATATATCCCCCTCCTCTTTCTGGGACAGGGTTCCCCTGTGTAGCCCTGAACTCAGAGATCTACCTGTCTCTGCCTCCCGAGTATTGGAATTAAAGATGTGCACCACCACGCTCGCCTTACACGTGTATCTTGAAGGGACAGAGGCAGAAGCTCACCTGCCACAGAAGCAAAGACAGACTGTGACTCAAGTCTAGGTAGTTAATTATTGCTCCCACCCAGGATGACTTAAGGACACAGGAATAGCTGGGGGGGGGTCCAAAGTGGGGCAATGGGGTTGGGAACATTGGGCCACAGCATTGAGTAGTCAGTGGCAGAGACGTCTTCAGAGACTCCCAGCCAGGCAGGTTTGACCTTGGCTGCCTCACTCCTCTTTCTGCACACGGGCTCTTTGGCAGTTGGCATCCTTGGCTAACCTAGCATGCCTTCCCAAGAACTCCCATTACTCTTTAGGGTAGCCAATGTTAGCATCCGTACTTACTGCCAGGAATGTGAAGTGGTATACAGCTCGCACCAGATGATGGCAGGCCAAAGATGATCAGATAACTGGGAGAAAGAATTATTTGGCTTCCTTGGGGCTGTAGAATTATGAACACCTGGAGATTCTCGAATCCCATGGATATCCAGTAGTCTGTGCCATATGATGTAAACCAATTAATTAAATTGTTGCCCTTGGTCACCTAAAATAAAGTGCTCTCTGAGAGCAAGGCTTTGGGAGATTACAGGCTGGGGTGTCTACTATAAGGTATTTTACAGACTGTAAGGAACAAGCTAGAATCCTCAGTTCAAACCAACAAATTAAATCCATAGGCAACTCTGAAATGTATCTTATCATATATTTTAAGGGTTCAAACAAAAGCCAGCCTCAAGACTGTGTCTCACAGTTCTTGAGCTGAGTTGAATGAACTGCATCCCTATGGAGTTAAGATGCTGAGTGGGGAAAAGCAGAGCCTTGGGAATGGGAGTGTGGACATAAGAGGACTTCCGGAGGCTTTGGGCTGGCTTGATCTCCAGTGACCCTATAGCTCACTCTTGTAACAAGCTCAAGAAACCTCCCGCTCTTGTCTGATACCGCTGTGCCCTTTTCTGACACTATCCTGCTAGAGGATCACACTTGTCTCCACACTCCACCCTCGTACCCACCATTCTTTCCACATGCAGGCAGCCTCAGGATGCCCACTAGGGAAGCAAACCAAGAAGGAACAAACCAAAACAACCCAGGACTTGAAATCTGGGGGACATGAGAGTGTCCCCACAAGGAAAGAGTGACAAGTGTTAATGATGGTTGAATTTAGTGCATGGGAGCACTTATGGAAGATGCTGAGAGCAGCTTCCTAGTTGAACATCGGGGACCAGTTCTGCTTGGAGAAGCAGCTAATTGGCAGAAAGCTGGTAGAAGCTCAGTGGTGGAGGGTGTGCCCAGCCTGCTGGGAGGTTGTGGGTTCACTCCCCACAGTATAAAAACAAAACCTCTGCACACATGATCTCTAGTAAAAAAGGGTTCTTTTACAAAATTATTTTTAAGCAGGGGAGTGGTGACACACTCCTTTAATGCCAGCACTCAGGAGGTAGAGGCAGGCATATCTCTGTGAGTTTGAGGCCAGCCTGGTCTAGAAAGTGAGTTCTAGGACATTCAGGACAGAGAAACCCTATCTTGAAACAACAACAACAACAACAACAACAACAACAAAACCCAAAATTTGTAATTTTATTTATTTTGTGTGTACGAGTGTTTGCCTGAATGTATGTCTGTGCACCACATGTATGTAGTGCCTGAAGAGGCCAGAAGAGGGCACTGGACTCCTGGGCCTGGAGTCACAGATGGTTCTTAGCCAGAGCATGGATGCTGGGAATCAAATTTTTGTCCTTTGCAACAGCAGTGAGTGCTTGTAACTGCTGAGCCACCTCTCCAATAAGGGGTCTTTTTTTTTTTAAAGATTTATTTATTATGTATACAGTGTTCTACCTGCATGTATGCCTGCAGGCCAGAAGAGGGCACCACATCTCATCATAGATGGTTGTGAGCCACCATGAGGTTGTTGGGAGTTGAACTCAGGACCTCTGGAAGAGCAGCCAGTGCTCTTAACCTCTGAGTCATCTCTCCAGTCCCCAGATAAGGGTTCTTATATTACTAAATTCAGTCTGACTTAAAGCTGTAATGTCAGAAATGATATAACTTTAAAGGAGTCCGAAGATCATCTAAGGATGGGATTTATCCCTAAGCATCAGGGATTTATCCTACATTGACTCATCATGGACCACACAGCCATTATGTCCTAAGAATCCCAGATGTTTCCCTCCTAAAAACTTTAAAAACCACTTTAGTCAATGCAAAGACAGAATTGCTACAATGTGCTTTAGTGGGAGATTCCTTGCAGACTAGAGACCCGGGGCAAGGAAGTAGAGGGAGGAGAATAAAGTCTCTAGGAGATGACAGAGTACGCTGTGTGACGCACATCACCCACCCTCACAGGTCAAAGAGCTTGGCGATCAAGCCCATGAGAGAACTCACTCTGAGCTCAGTCTCCTTCAGCAGGCCCTATTCCATGTGCGCCTGAGCAAATGACCCCAAGGTCAAGGTGAAAGCCAAGCATGAACTTCAGTCTCACCTAGTTCCCTCTCTTGCACTATGCTGTGACCCGTTCGTCAGGACAGCAAGGCTGATAGTTGCCACACTTGTGACCCAGAAATCGGAAGGACTCAGCCACCCTACCCTTCCTGCCTCCAAGGACAGGAGGGCAGGGATTGAGTAACCACCGCCATGTGAAGAGGAGAAATCAGGTTGGATTATTGCCTCTTCCAGATTCTAGCTGTTCCAAGGGATGTGAAAGAGAGGCAGCCCATCCACCCTAGGGAGGCTGGGGGCAGAGGTTAGAGAGGGGGCAGGAAGGAGGCACTGAGGGCGTTTTTCTTCTCAAAGTGACTACACCTGAGCTATGGCAGCCTTGCCCTTGATCTAACCCTGATCCCTTTAGGGATAACCCTGGTGTGGCCAAATAAAACTAGCTTTTAGTAAGAGGTGGGGGTAAAACTGCCGATCCCATTGGTGTCCTTGGGGCAGTCACCTTGGAATAGAGCCTCTCTTAAGTCTGCCTAGACCCACTAAGGTGCAGGATGCCCTTAGAGCTGGATGGAAGGATCTTTGAATCCAAGGCAAAGTGTGAATTCCTTCTACCAGGTTCTCCACTGGAAAACTGTTCCTCAGCCCTCCCTACCTCCCTCATCAGTCAAATCTCCCATAGCAGTAAAGGCTGACCCAAAGGCCCCTGTCCCCTTGTCTTCCAAGAGCTTACCTTTCTGCAGGTGAGGGTGCAGATTGGCATCTAGAAGCTGTCTCTGTGTAGTGTGCAAGGTCAGGAGCCCTGAACCTTGAGCTGGAGTCTCCACCAGGCAACTCACAGGAGTGAAGAGAACCTGGCCACAGGTGTGGCAACTATCTGCTGTTCTGACTGCAGCCAGGCCCAGAATTAACCCTGAAGGATCTGGAACCTTGGGAGGTGTCAAAGACCAACTCCATTGTCAGACTCCCCACAGTTCTACCAGCAGAAAGAGAAAGAGAGAGAGGAGGAGCCCGCTCTCAGGCGGCGCCCCCAAAATGCAGCAAAGCAGAGGGGTGGGCGCTGAACTCTAGGGTCCAGGGCTGTGGCTGGAAGGACCAGGTTTGATAGAATTAAGCAGCTGTGGCTGTGTGTAGTTAGTATCTCGTCACACCCGCCCTGGACACCCTGCTTTTGATGGAGTGGAGGCTCTTGGGACTGACTAGTCCAGTGGGAGGGAGCACAGGGCTGCCTTGATTCCTGACACTCCGGAGCAGTAGATTCCTCCACTGCTGGGGAAGTGCCAACTCATACAGCCACTTTGGAAATCAGTGTAGTGGTTCCTTAGGAAAATGGGAAGCAGTCTACCTCAAGATCCAGCAATTCCACTCCTAGGCATATACCCAAAAGAAGCACATTCATACAACAAGGACATCTGTTCAGCCATGTTCATAGCAGCACTATTTGTAATAGCCAGAACCTGGAAGCAACCTAGATCTGAAGAATGGATGGAGGAAGTGTGGTACATTTACACAATACAGTACTAGTCAGTGGAAAAAGCCAATGGAATCTTGAAATTCCCAGGAAAATGGATGGAACTAGAAGAAACCATCCTGAGTGAGGTAACCCAGTCAGTTACAAAAAGACAAAAATGGTATTACTCACTCATATGTGGATTTTAGACATAGAGCAAAGGATTACCAACCTACAATCCACACCACCAGAGAAGCTAGGAAACAAGGAGGACCCTAAGAGAGACATACATGGTCCCCCAGAGAAGGGAAAGGGACAGGATCTCCTGAGCTAATTGGGAGCATGGGGGAGGGGAGAGGGAGTTAGAAGAAAGAGAAGGGGAGAAGAGGAGGGGAGAGGAGGACATGAGGGAGCAGAAAGATTTAGTCAAGGGAAGAATAGAGGAGAGCAAGAAAAGAGATACCATAATAGAGGGAGCCATTATAGGTTTAAAGAAAAATCTGGCACTAGGGAAATATCCAGAGATCTACGAATTTAACCCCAACTAACAATCTAAGCAGTGGTTAAGAGGCTACCTTAAATGACCTTCTCTGACAATGAAATTGATGACTACCTTAAATGCCATCCTAGAGCCGTCATCCAGTAGCTGACAGAAGCAAAGGCAGACACCCACAGATAAACACTGAGCTGAACTCTGGAATCCAGTTGCAGAGAGGGAGGAGTGATGAGCAAAGGGGTGAAGACCAGGCTGGGAGGCCCACAGAAACAGCTGACCTGAACAAGGGGGAGCTCATGGACCCCAGACTGATAGCTGCGAAACCAGCATAGGACTGTTCCAGACCCCCTGAACAAGAATGTCAGTTTGGAGGTTTGGACAATCTATGGGGCCTCTGGTAGTGGATCAGTATTTATCCCTAGTACACAAATGGACTTTGGGAGCCCATTCCACATAGAGGGATACTCTCTCAGCCTAGACACACGGGGGAGGGTCTAGGTCCTGCTCCAAATGATATGACAGACTCTGAAGATCCCCATGGAAGGCCTCACCCTCCCTGGGGAGCAGAAAGGGGTTGAGATAGGGGGTGGGGGACAGAGGAGGAGGGGAGGGAAAAGGAACTGGGATTGACATGCAAAAGAAGCTTGTTTCAAATTTAAAATTGGTCTAATTACAATTATGAAAAAACCATAGTCAAATAAAATTACAAAAAAAAAAAGTTTTCCTCTCTCAAGCAGCAGCTTATATTTCTCCTCTCAGTTGCCCCTTTGTGTATAACTATAATCTGTGGGTGTCTCCTAGAGGTACCCATCATTGTCCTGGGCCTGAAAGCCATGGCAAGAGCTTCTGGATCCTTCCATATCTCCATCCTGAGTCTCCAGCACCTTGACAGTGGTCCAGGCAACAGTTTGGGCAAAGGCAGCCTGGATTAGAAAGAAAAAACATTCTTTGTCCAGTGCTTTCTCCAGGGGACTGCCACCCCACCCCCACCCCAATGCAGGTGCCTCTTGGTAAGCAGATGCTAACTTGTGGGTTCCTGTGTCCCAGTAAACCGGAAGTGACTCCTCTCTGATAGGAAATGGTCTGGCTGCTCTGTGGACTAGCAGTAGAAATCATCCTAAGTAGAGTGCTGGAAATTTCTGGGAGGCCTAAACCTAAGGAGGCCCTAAACCTGAGGCCGTGGACCACCTCAGTGCTCATACACACCTCCTCCACGGTAAGCTAGGAAGAGAGAAGCCACTCTGTCTTGAAGTCTAGGCTGCCGGTGTCCCAGGGGCGTGGGTGTTGTTTGGTTGTTGTTAAAAGATTTCTTTCTTGCTATATTTGAAACAGGTTTTCTCTATGTAGCTCTGGCTGTCCTGAAACTCATAGACCTGTCTGGCCTTGAACCCAGAGATCTGCCTGCCACTGCCTCCCAAGTGCTGGGGCTAAAGGCTTGTATCACCATCACCTGGCCAGACAGGCAAACAAACAAAACCAAAACAACTTCCCCTTCCTTTTCCCTGCTCCTTCCTGGGCAGAGCACTCAGCCTCTGTGCTGACCAAGTTGGACCTGGAAGAGCTTGCCTTTGAACCTGTGATCGGAAAGAGAAGCCAAAGCCTGTGGATAGGAAACCACCTATTTACAAATCAGGACTGACTGGAGCTAGTAGGGGAGCAAAGGTTCAGGGACTGGTTTTCTGTAGGCAGCTAGTGAAAGGTGAGAAGGCCGGGGTGGGGGGCTGTGGACCTATGGGACCGGCAGAGTCTGTGTGCAGTCTGCAGTGACCATCTGGCTCTCTGGAGAAAGCAGCTCCAGCAGCTCCTGTTCATACATGGGGGTCATAAACGAGGAATCTTCGTGGGAACAAAGGTAGATGTATAGACAAGCTGTGATCAGAGTGGAATCAGGTCACCCTGAAAAGGACACGGTGGCAGTGTGTGGTGGGCACGTGAGTGAAAGGCAGTGCTTCATAGCAGCCCTCCCCCTGCTCGTAGGGTACTGTGAGCCCACTAGGGCGCTGGGGCTGCAGGGCTCTTGGCAAAGGAAGAGCCTTACTCTGGGTTCTCTTCCTTTTACCACACACAGTCCTTGCTCCACTCCGTGTGAATGAGGAGACCGACTGACTAAGGCCAGCCTTAGGACACCTCACTAATGCAACCTTTGGAGTATTTGGGAGCAAAGCTTCCAGCTAGAAAGCATCCACTAATTCAGCCCCTCCCCGCCCCAGAAATGAGATGGGGAGGGAGTCAGAGGAGCAGCTACATCCCCAACCCCACCCTGCCTCCAAGAGTGGAAAACCTGGGTCTTTGCACCCTGGGGCACTCGGAGCCATTCTTGGAGTGCCTGCAAAGAGCCAACACTTTTTTACCAGAGTTATCTCCTTAATCCCCTCAATAATCCAGAGATGGGTTGGCCCTGTAATATACACAAGGAAATTGCAAGCTCCTAAAACTTAATTAACTTGCCCGAGGTTAGACAGCAGAAAAGACTCAATGCGTAGGCTGATATCCAGAGACACTTAAACTGTTGCCTGGGAGTGAAAGAGGGCTTTATAGCTAAGGAAAGACAGCAGGTGCAGGAAGGACCTGGGATCCAAGGGCCCTTGCAGGGTACAGAAAAAGCAACAGGTGAGTTCAGCATGCTGGCGAGCACATTCCATTTTATTTGGTTTTTCAAAACAGGATTTCTCTGTAGATTTGGAGCCTATCCTGGAACTTGCTCTGTAGACCAGGCTGGGCTCATACTCAGAGATCCACCTGCCTCTGCCTCCCTGAGTGCTGGGATTACAGGTGGGTGCCACCACCACCACTGAGAGCACATTTTAAAATGTCCTACGGGAAAGAGTATCAACTTTGCCCCTACTTTCCATCTCTTCAAATAAAATGGAGGGTGGGGGAAGCTTGAACAAGTAAAACAAAGCTGGAGACCATATTTGGCAGGTCAGTTTGAGACCAGGAATTAGAACTCAGAGTGGAAGCTCCGGACCCTAGATGCAGGCCATTGGCAGCATTGGGTGGAGTCACCTGCATTCAGAGTGTTGGGCACCACCCCAGACCTCATGCCTGGGAGTCTGTGCTTTAACAAGCTCCCTGGTGGTTCTTGTACACATTAAAGCTTAGGGCACAGCAGTGTCTGTTTGTGGGCAGGTGAAGCCACCATATATGGGATATGAAAGAGCTTCTTGCATATACCTCTGTGCCCTGCTGCCTCCCTGCAGAAAGGGAGGCTGGAGAGAAGGCCTGCCTCTCCATTCATATTTTGACTGAACCATACTCATTAAAAGGTTACCATGGGGTGTAGTGATGCACGCCTTTAATCCCAGCACTCTGGGAGGCAGAAGCAGGTTGGATCTCTGTGAATCTGAGTCCAGACTGGTCTACAGAGTGAGTTCCAGGCCAGCCAAAGCTACACAGGAAACGAAGAAGAAGAAGAAGAAGAAGAAGAAGAAGAAGAAGAAGAAGAAGAAGAAGAGGAGGAGGAGGAGGAGGAGGAGGAGGAGGAGGAGGAGGAGGAGGAGGAGGAGGAGGAGGAAGAAGAAAGGTTATCATAAGAACCTCTAGCTCCCCTACCTCCCACCCCACCTCTCCACTCTGTAACCAGAGCAACCTCTCCCACAAGCTTTGCATGAGCAGATGGGACAGGAAGGATTTTCCTTCCTGGTTTTCCATTCTTTTGTCTAATAAAGTATGATTCATTTGCTTCTATTTTTAACTTTCTGCTGGTTTGAGCCTCCCATGTGTGAGATCCAGAGGCAACAGCAGAGAAAGAAGTGTGGAAGACGGAACCTCCTTCCAATCCTAGGGGCTCCTGGAAGAGTTGAACCCAGCTGGAAAAAAAGCCCAAAGGGTAGGCTCAGTTAGGTCTGAGGGAGGAAGATGTGGTTTCTCAGGCCTGACAGAGTGGAGCCTATAAGCTGAAGAAGGAGTGTGTGTTGGTGTATCTGTCTCTGTCTGTCTGTGACTGTGTGTATCTGTGTGTCTGTGTGTGTCTGTGTGTCTGCCTGTGTGTGTGTGTCTGTGTATTTGTGTGTCTGTCTGTATCTCTGTGTGTCTGTCTGTACCTCTGTGTGTGTCTGTCTCTCTGTGTGTGTCTGTCTATGTGTATCTGTTTGCATGTGTCTGTATCTTTCTGTGTGTCTGTGTCTGTGTGTGTGTCTGTATCTCTGCGTGTGTGTATCTGTGCATCTGTATGTATCTCTGTGTGTGTCTGTGTGTGTGTATCTGTGTGTCTGTCTGTATCTCTCTGTGTGTGCATCTATCTGTCTCTCTCTCTCTCTCTCTCTCTCTCTCTCTCTCTCTCTCTGTGTGTGTGTGTGTGTGTGTGTGTGTGTGTGTGTGTGTACAACAGACTGGGTTAGGCTGGAGGTGAACTTCACAGATCTCTAGAGGGAAAACACCCAGATCACTTCTCTGCTGGGTGGTCCTTCCAAAGAGCAAGCCCTGAAACAAAGCTGGCTCACCCCCAATCCTCCCCAAATCTACTGCACCCCTGCACTTGGCCATCCCTCCCCAAAACCCTAGTTCCAGGGTTACACAAACTCTGAATACTGGAGCCCTCTCCTACCAACCAAGTGCTTTTAGGCAAGTTACTTAATTTCTCTGAGTGTGTTAAAGGCAGGATAAAAATATGTGCCATAGGATGGTGTTTAGGAATGAATAGAATTGTCATAGCCTATCTCAGTACCTGGAACACTGCAAGCGCTCCGTAATATTAATTTTTAGTGCTATTTTTATTATTTTGCGCCTGATCCAGAAGCACCAGCTCCAGCTTAATTCAAAGCGACTCTCCCCATGTGGCCCCTAGAGGGCGCCCGGAACCCACTTGTACTGAGTTTTCGAATTTAAGCTCGAGTCTGATTCCCATCTAAAAGCCAGCGGCTGCCTTGCCACCAACGCCACCTTTGGATCACGAGGCTCCTCCCTCCCGAGGCACGGGAAGAAACGTGGGGTCTGGGACTCCAGGGTGGAAAAGCGGAGGGGCAGCTCCCACAATAGCCTTCCTTCGGAAGGCACACTGCATCTGGGACTTCGCACTCGCCCTTACCCCTACCTCCCTTCCCACCCTCTCTTGGGGGCTGGATCTCGGGCTTTGCAGGAGGTGGCAGAGGTCACTGAAAGGTCTAGGCTTTGCTGGGACTCTGCTGGAATCCAGAGCAGTCGACCATGGGGCCTTGGGGCCTCTCCCACCCCGGAGCTGCAGAAGGGAAGCTGAAGTGCCGGTTGGAGGAAGTCCCCACCCCCAAAGCCCTCCTGCAGAATTGAACCCTCCTCCCTCTGGGCTGGGGGAGTAGGGGAGAAGAGCCCGAGAGCTCCTGAGGTAACAGCCTGTGGAACTAGCCAGGCAGTAGCAGGCGTCAGCTTGTGAAAGAAAGGGTAACCACAAGCCCCGGCAGTGAAGTGTGCACTCTGTATGTCCCTGGCTCCACACACCCGCGGCTTCTCTTGTGCAATATTGTACACTCAGGATGTTGTAGGCTGTACACAGCAGTGCAGGCTGGGACCGGGAGGTGGGTACGTTTATAATCACCTCCCAGCACAAGTGACCACCCTCGTTCTCTGCACTTACCTGACGCGCCCATCCCCCATCCTACACCTCTGGTTCTGGTCACCAGGTTTTCTCTGGGCTAGTTGGAAAACCCGTCCTGGCTCCAGTCTGCCCTCGGCCTAGTCCATCAGAGTCCCCACAACCAGGAACCCAGAAGAGAGCACAGGAGTGTAGATACCTGAGGACTTCCAGGAGCCAAACAGGTTAGGACTAAACCAGGGTCACTCTCAGCCACGCTGGAAAAGTGATGGGAGTAAAACCTGAGAGGAAAGCCTTGTGCAGTATACAAAGGTGGGAGTGAGGGACACAAAACTTGAGGGTGGAGGAAATCTGCACCCACCTCCCAGGACCAACGTGGCTGCAGAGCGCCAGTGCCTTCACCTAGTGGAAGGGACCAGCTATGCCTCAGAGAGCCTACCACCTATTTCAGTGGTTCTCCACCTGTGGGCCTTGACCCTTTTTGGGAGGGGGACTGAATGATCCTTTCACAGGGGTCATCTAAGACTTCGGAAAACACAGATGTTTACATTACAATTCACAACAGTAGCAAAATTACAGGTATGAAGTAACAACGAAAATAATTTTATGGTGGGGTCACCACAGCATGAGGAACTGTATTAAAGGGTCGAAGCATTAAGAAGATGGAGAACCACTGACCTATACAATCCATCCAAAGGCCACTTATCCACAAAGGGACAGTTATCTAAGTCAGAGCACCCTGCATGCCGAGCAACCTCACTGCAGGCACCATAGGCCACCAATATTCAGCCACTATGGAGTACACACACACACACACACACACACACACACACACTCACACACTCACACACACACACACACACACACACTCACACACACAAACATACTCACGCGCGCTCGCGCGCGCACACACACACACACACACTCACACACACACTCACACACACAAACGCATACTCACACACACACACACACTCACACACACAAACACACACGCGCACACACACACACACACACTCACACACACAAACACACACATGCGCGCATGCACACACACACTCTCAGACACACACAGACACACATTCACACATGCGCGCGCGCACACACACACACTCAGACACACACACATTCACACACATGCGCGCGCGCACACACACACACTCAGACACACACAGACACACACACACACTGCCACCCCTTCAGCATAGTCCCAGCATAGCTCTGGCCACACAAAGCCTTTATTATAGTTAACAGGTTGGGCCAGATTTTCCGTGTGTCACCCAAGACACAGCTTGGGGGCCCTTTGGCCCCCAGCCCTGCCTGGGTTCCTGGGGCCACAGACTGCCAGCCACTCAACCTCTACCACCCATGTGCACAAAAGTCTAAGCCTCTCGGGATTCACTGGTGGAAACGCTGGGGGGTCTGGTCAGGAAGGAAACAGGCTTTCCGCCCGCCCGACAGGTTTGTCAATTCTTTTCCTCTCTCAGCACCTGGACACACATTTACTCAGATGATTTCCCCACTTCTATTTTTATCTGAAATGGAGTTTCTGGCAGATGTTGTGGTCGCCCTCTTTATAGCCCCACGTTGCTGCAGAAGTGACCAAAAACAGCGAGTTTTGAGTTTTTGGTATTGTTTGTTTGTTTGTTTGTTTTCTTGGAGTGCTTGGCCTTGACCAACACAATCCCTGCTTCGGGCTTCAGCCCACCACAGAGCTTACCAGTGCTGCAGCTCGGTGCAGGCCTGGCCGGAATTTATCACTTTTAGGTGGTTGCTGCACTTGGGGAGCGCTCTGCTCGGTGCACGCGGGATTCACTGAGATTCGGGCCCAACGAATTCTCAGCGGCGAGAGGGGAAAATCCTGTCGCTTCTCAGCGCCAAAAAAAACCCAATTCTTCCTGGAGTCTGATACCCCTGGGAGGCCTCATCCAGGGCCTGGGAATCCCGGAGTGAGCGGTAAGGAGAGAACGAAATCGAAATCCTGAGGTTTGGAGCAGGCCAGCGGTGTGGATAACTCTGTGGACATCAAGCACCAGCCAACGCGCTGCAGATGAAGCCGGGATGGGCAATGCTCTAGTCCTAGACAAACTAAGCAGAATTGGAGAGCAGCGGAGGACCTTAAGGTTCCAGGCTTGCATCTGCTGGCCCAGTTCTGAGTGCAAAGCTATGAAGACAGGAAGTAACAGGCGTGCAGGGGGGTGCCCAGTTTTGCTTTCTGTCTCTACAAGAGAAGGTGAGAGTGGTGAGAGCCTGGCTTAGCAGTCTGTTTGGAACTTTAGTGTTTGGGCCCTGGGGCCTCTACTCAGTTGGACAGGCTGGCCAGGAAATATCCGGGGTCCTCCAGGCACTACAGACTAGAGTCTTTGTCCAAGCTATCAGAAGGCACGGGTACTGCACAGAGGACTCCAGAGGACTCGGACCTACTTCTCAAAGACACGAATGGAGGAGATGGAAGAAACCTGGGGAGAGATGAAGATGGTGGCGTACAGCTCCAGTCCCAGTGAACCATGGGGCAGCCAGACCTGTTCAGGTTAGAAAGCTCTCGTGGCTCTGGGAGGTGGCTTCTGGACTGGTTGGTTCGGGTGTCTGGCTTGTGACTGATGCATGGCTGCTCTGTACAGCGCTCTAAGCCCGGCTCCGACCCTTGGTGTCTAATACAGAGCTCAATAAAACGTTAGGGAAGCCTGCCAGGTCTCCTGGGCTGGATTTCTCTTTTGCTCAGAACCAAGGGGCCACTGGATGAGGGAGTGAAAGATCAACCCATTTTCTCTTGGGCTTTTCTGGGGGTGCCTGCTATGCTCTTTGTCTCTGCATTACAGCCTTCCATGACTAGCGACAGCTAGGGTACAGAACAGTGGCTCCCTATGCCTACCCAGGCCCCAACCACATTAACTTCACACCTACAAAATTCTCCAAAGAAATGGCTCCCTAGCTCCTACTCAATCTCATTCCTAATGAGTTTTCCAGACCCACCACCACCCAACTTTTTTCAGAAAAGTAGGACCAAGTCAATTTGTTGTTGTTTTGTAGCTGGTCTAGTAGCTCAAGAATTATGTTGATGGTGTGCAGGTGTTCTGGCCAGAGTAGACTGAGGGCCCCCCAGGTCCCTGGAAAGTCATTTTTGTAGACTACCAGTAGATCGTCCACGCTGGTACTGAGAGTCCAGGTAGAGTGTTGGAGCAGATTCTGGCTGTAATTCTTAACTCAGTGCCCTGGCCTCTGCAGCTTGCTGGAAAGCAAGCATCCAGTCTCCTAGAGCACTGCCTATCCTGGGTTCACAATGCGCCTGTACCACCACACACATCATCATCAGTGCCTGATTATAACTCTCACACAGCCACATCCTATCCCTTGCAGAGACAGCCTCCCACAATGACCCACATGCCTCACAATTTCATAGTGTACAGTTAAAACATGCCACACATGGATCCCTCACATACAATTAGAGATGATACACAATCAGAAACACACATTTACCACAAAAATAGGGTCACAAAGGAAAATTAATATATACTTTCATGCTCATTAACCTGATTTATATACAATCAGAAAAATGAGAATCACAAAATCATGCCAAACAGCAGTCACATTCTTACATTCTCTCTCTCTCTCCTCTCTCTCTCTCTCTCTCTCTCTCTCTCTCTCTCTCTCTCTCTCTCTCCTCCCTCCCTCCCTCCCTTCCTCTGTCACTCCCCCCTCCCTCCTTTCCTCCTTCCCTCCCTCCCCAGAGCTTGAATCTTGCCTGCTCACAAATCCCTCAAGCTCTGATACTAGATGCTGTTTCTTCAGCCCCAGCTTGCACCAAACTCAAGTAGCTGCAAAATGCTGGGCTCGGCAAGGAGCAGACGGCCCCAACTCCTGAACCGGAGGGTTTTATTATTTTTCCACATAAATTACACAAGCACTTTATAAAATGATTACACAGAAAACACCTTATAAGTGCATAACTTACCCCCCTCCCCAAACAGGATCTGGAGAAATGGGCTGAGTTTGTGTGAAGCCTGTCTGTGCATACCTGGGTGCTGCTCTGAAGTGTTGTGAGGGCCTGCCGGGCCACGTTTGGCTATTGTGTGGGGGCTGTTGTGTCACAGTGTGACTATGGCCTTGTGTTTGAGGAAGAGGAGTCACCCAGGACTACACCTAACACAAGGTCATTGCTAAGAACCCGAGTGTCCATGACACTCCGCCATAGGCCCCTAGGTGTGGCTCTGGGGTGGTACCTGAAGTGACAGTGGTGTTACCTCTGTGTGTGCCTGGGTATAGAGAGCTTTCCAGCTCTCGTACAGATAGCCTGGAGATCCCAGAAGTCCTTCCAAGCCCCACTTCCCTTGGGTCTCTCTGCCCATATTAAAATCATAATAAAATGAAATAGAGGGAAACGGAGGAGAGGACTCTGGTCAGTTCCAGAGTGGGGCAGGATCACACAGGCTTCTGGAAAGGGGTCTCTGCCTCTCTCCCCAGCCCTCTTCCACCGAAGACAGAACAGTGTCCACAGGTGTGTGGATGCGGGGCTTGGCACCATGCCAGAAAAGCCCCGTTCCCCTCCTGCGTGCAGTCAGAACAGGTAGAGAGAGTTTTGGTTCTCTGGACAGCTCTCAACTGGGCTTGGGTCCCACTGAGTGGAGGTGCAGGCTCACTCGCAGGCCGAAGCCACCGACGTGACGCTGGTGATTTTGGTGGAGTCGTCAGACCAGGGCTGCAGGTTCTGCAGGGCAAAGAGCGACGAGTTGTGCACACACAGTGGGTCTGCGGGCAGGGGCTGGGCCAGGCTCTTCTGGAAAGCCTCCTGCTGCAGCTGCAAGAGGATGCGGTTCGCCTGCTGCCTCTCGGCCTCTCGCTCCTCTGCCGTCTGCCGCCTGCATTGGGAACAAACTGTTACCGGCCAAGACTCACCCTCTTCGCGCGTGCCTGCGCAGGCCCGCAGTACGCTCCCAGGAGACAGCCCCTTATGCACCCCCTGAGTCCTGTGTGGGCCCCTTTAATGCACTCTCCACTCTTGGGGATACTGACTATGACAAAAAAACAACAACAACAACCCCAGGAACCCCAAAAATGGATGCAGCAGAAGTATCCTAGAGGAGCAGTGAAAAAACCCAAGGATCCTAACCTGCTAGGCCTCCCCCATTAAAGCACAGCACCTACACTCTCACTGGCATAGGCTGATTTATCCCAAGACCAGGTGCTATCCCAAGCCCGACAAGCTCTACCGCATGAAGGCACAGGAGGAGGACCAGAAGAAAGACCTGTCTTTTCCTTCTCTCCTCCAGCCTGACCGAGGCCTCAGATTTCCTGTGCCAAATCCCGTGTCCCTAAGCTCCCGCTGGACCCACTAGCTTCCTCCCGGGCGGTCTTGGGAGGCAATGACTCACTTATTCCATTTAATGCGGCCCCTCCACCCTGTCAACTGAGATCAAACGTCTGTCTCTAAGGTGGACAGACCTAATGGGAGTCCCCGGGGCCTCCAGAAGCAATTTGTAGGCGATCGATGAAGCCGCTTGAAGCCTTCGGCTCTGCCCGAGGCGGGGCGGACGCCGGCTTGCTCGCACAGCGGATTCCTGACTTTTCCTTGTCTTTCTAATCTTCCTGTCTTCCTTGAATTTTTAAACTGCCCAAATGTTTCCCTTCATGCTGTTTTATCCCGTGTTTCCTCTCTATCCCTCTGTTTTCTCTGAATTAGGGGAAATTCAAACCATGTTTAAAAATAATCCGATATCTTCCTTTTCACACAGACTCATCCACGCCCCTTTCCTACCTTATTTTTTTTTATTTTCTTCTAAAATGGGCTATCTTTGTTCCTTTGTGTTTAAGTTTCTCTCCTTGCCTGTGGATGGCTTTCTGCACACCACCACCCTTCTCCACGCTCGCGTCACCTTAAGCTTTAGGAGCACCAGCCACCCTCCTCAGCTAGCCCTGCTCCTCTCTTTTACTAGCTTTCCAAAGGACTGAAGCCACGCTCGCCACTCCTTCCCCAACCACAGGAATGTTGGTGGGGGGCAGCCGACTTGCAGGGCCAGGGCTTCCTTTGTGGCCTCGAAGGCGGAATCCAGGCAGATTCCTCGCCTTCATTCAGAAAAAGAGGAAACTCCAATTCCTTCCTCCCGCCCCAGGCCCGCCCGGAGCGGCGCCGCCGACTTTGCCCAGACTCATGCCACACACCTCCCCAGGGTCTGAGCTGAGACTCCTAGCAGCAAAGGAGAAACCAGAATGTGGACAAGGTGTGAGCACAGGCGCAACGGTGCAAGAAGGTGCATCTGGAGAAAGGCTGGGTATGGACAGAGAATAAAGCTGCCTAGTGTGTGTGATGCTTAATATTCATGAGAACTGGTGGAAAAGGTGAGCAGAGCAAGGTCCAGGCATATGCATTCGGAAAAATAAAAAAGCGAGAGCGTGGTAAGTGCTGTTGTCGTATGTCAGAAGGGAAAATGTCTCTTTCTTTCTCACGCACACCCATCTGCTCCTAATTGATCCCCCCCTTTCAGTGGGACCCAAGAATCCCCGCCACAGCCGGCACAGATTGATTTTCCTCTTCTAGGATGGGGGACGTCTGCTCAGAGCTCACGCGCCTAGGGAGGAAGCAGTAAGTAGCGGCAGCCGGCGGTCCGGGGGCCCCAGACGCTCCTTCGGAGAGTCCGGCTGGAGCGCAGAAACCTGGCGCGGGCCATTCTGTCTCCAAGTCACAGGGTCAGGGGAGGTACCACCCAGTAAATGCAGGCTGGGTAATCAAAAGGCCCCTAAAGGACTCCCTGAGCACAGAAGTCCGGATGCATAGACTGCTGGTCTACAGGCCTGTTTGCCTCAGAGGCAGAAACCAGGAGTCTATACCCGGATAGAGTGTGCTCTCTAGAAAGCCCTGGAGCTTCTCTTAAAACATTTCTCCAACCCCACCGGTTTACTGCCCTCCATTGTTTGCAGTCCCGGGTGACTGTAGGAGCCCACTTGTCTAAAATAATCAGAAACCAGCATACAGAGGGAATATGTGCAACCCAAGAGAGGCAGAGAAAGCCTGCTCCGCCAAGACCGGCCGGCCCCGCAAACTCACCTCCATTTCGTCCGCCGGTTCTGGAACCAGGTTTTGACCTGCGCATCGGTCATTTTGAGCGCCTTGGCCAGAGCAGCGCGCTCCGCCGAAGCCAAGTACTTCTGGCGGTGGAAGCGCTTTTCCAGCTCACAGATCTGCAGGCGTGTGAAGGATGTGCGCGGCTTCTTCTTCTTAGGGGGCGTCCGGTTCTGATAGGGGTGACCTATACGGCGTGTTACAGTGAAGGGTGAGAGGGCCACTGGAGCGGGAGACAGACAGACGGCAGAGGCAAGCGGCAGAGCGTCAGGAGGCGTCCCAGGCCCAACACCCCGCGAGTCAGAGCGCAGTGGTTAGACCCCCTTAAAAGCAAGGCAGCGATCTTCCCGGCAACCCTCCACTCCAAGCCCGGGGCCCGCAAAAGACTCCCTCCTATCCGCCAGGCTGACGCCTCCCCGAGCCGCCACTTCGGAAAACCTCCCTAGCCTGGGGCTTCGCAGATCCCATCCACTTCCCCTGCGGCTCCCCTCTCCCCCACCCAGGGGCAGTTAAACACCCAGCTTCTCCAACCTCAGCCACTAAACTTAAAAGGGTCACTCCAAAAGTAAGAGGTCCAACCTCTAGGACCTTTTCAGAGTCTTGGTAATAGCCCCACACAGCAGGTATAGGTACAAACTTCCAGATCTGTACTCCCGGCGGACACGATGCACACCTAGACAAGCCGGAGGACGCAGGGCAATACGGGACTACAGCCATTCACTCACTCCCTCAGAACCTCCTTCAGGCCTGCTGCTGTGGTTGACAATGACTCCCCGGAGTAGGCCTGGGCCAGATCCCTTTTGTATAGTAGGCTGTGGGACAGACAGACAGACAGACAGACAGACAGACAGACAGACACACACACACACACACACACACACACACACACACACACACACACACACGACAGTGGGCTCATAGTGTAGATTCTAGCAAAGCCCCTCAAGACTGGATAGGAAGAGTGAGACAGGCTCTAGGCCTTGACTCCTCCCTCATGAGAGGGCTTTGGTTGTCTCACTGGAGTCCCTTGACCAAGGACCCTTCTTGGATACCCCAAAGCAAGCACAAAGACTTTCCCTTTTCTGCTGTGGTCCCAAAGTCTGTTCGGGGCCTGGACAGACTCTCTGCATGTGTTGTCTGTAACAGAAGCAGGGGCCTAGGGTAACTTTCGATGGCCTGGAGAGGTCTAGCTGTAGACTGTTCTTTCCATATGAAAACACACACACACACACACACAACTTCGCAGTTAAAGCTTGGAACTTGCCTGGGGGAGTTCCAGCCACAAGCAGCGACCTAAACCTCCTACCTCCCCTTTCTAAGGCCCAATAGTTAACTGGGGACCAATTCCTAACAGCTGCGAGGAATTGGGGCCTGAACTTGCCTAGGACAACTTACAGTCTCAGGACCCGGGAACAACTAAAGGCAACCAGCAGGAAGTAAGCGCCGGGGAAGAGGGCACACCAGAGCTGGGGCCGAGTGAACCGAAGCCGGGGCAGAGCGAGCTAGGGCATAGGGGAGGGAGCCGCCGAGAGCCCAGCAGCTGTCCGCCACCGAGAGCATACTGGCCCAGGAGTTGCCCTTTAGCCAACTCGCTAGCCAGGAGGGTGCATTATTCATCCCAGAAATCGGAGAATAGACCCCCTGGGAGAGGTACTGAGGATGAAAATGAAGAGCGAAGAGCAGCCCAACCCCTTGCTACCACTAACCCTGAAGAAGCCTGGAAGAAAGCTGGCTGGGTCTGCTCCTTCACCCAGGCTTGAGGCCTTTTCAGATCTGCATCAACCGGTACCAGAGCTCAGAGCACCCAAGTATGAGTGTGTGTGTGGAGTAGGGGACAAGAGGTAGGAGAACCTTTTTGGGGCCTAATTCCTGGCCTGCTTCAGTAAACCGTAACAAGGACAGAAAAACAGTTTTGCTCACATGGCATGCTCTCTCAGACCTGCAAGCCTCAACTGTTGACAGAGGTGGTCCTGAATCTACAGCCCTCCACCTGACTGGGGATCCCGAGAGGGGACCACGGTTTGCTACTATGAACGAGGTCCCAGAGTAGAGACAGAAGTGCTCGGGCTGCCAGAACTCTTCGAGCTTAACGCTTCTTAGCACACAGAATCCTGCAGGAGACTGAACTTGGGGAACGCACTAGGCGACCTGGCGCTCAAAAAGCTCAAAAAGCTTCAAGCTTCAGCAGGGTAGGGGTAGCACATTAGCCCGAGCCACGGCCAGGCGGGGCGTGCGCGGGCCGGACTCACCTGTGAACCTGTCCTTTGTGTATCTGCGGTTACTCTCCATCCAGGGGAAGGTGAGGCCAGTGAGGTTGTTGACACCAGGCACCGCAGGCACAGAGGGCACAGTAGGCAAGCCAGTGGCCAGGGGCTGGGGGTGAGCCACCGCTCCGGCCAGCGGCCTGTGAGCCGGCACCCGGATCACCCCTGCAGCGCTCAGCGCCCCAGCGCCTCCAGCGCCCCCACCGCCGCCGCCCGGACCAGGGCCGCCCGCCAAGGCCATGTTCACGTTGTAGGAGCCGGCCAGTGGGCCCATGCTGCAGGCGCCGCCGCCGCCGCCGCCCGCCGGGCCGCCGGGACCACCCGGGCCACCAGCGCCATACGCTCCTGTGGCCCCGGCCCCCGCCCCAGCGGCGGAACTCCCGCCACCGTAAGTGTAGGCGCCTCCGACCAAACAGCCAAGGCCGTATTCTCCGTCCTGGAGGCGCGAAGCGGGCCCCATGCAGCCTCCCTGGTCGGGGCTGTTGAGGATCTGATCGATGCCGAAGCTGATGGGCTCCGCGTGGCCCGGGTGGAGGTGGTGGGGACCCAGGTGCTCCATGCTGGCCCCGGCCCCACGCGGGGGCCCGGGCGCGGACGCTCGCTGCGCTGGACTACCCCGGTAGCTAGCAGGGGCGCGGAGACAACCGCGGCTCCAGGCTGCGCTGAGACTTGAAGGCGAAGTGTGCAGCAGGGCCAAAGTAGGGGGGAGGGGAGAGAGAGGGGGGAGCTATATTCTTCCCCTCTCCGGCTTCTCCTTCCCTTCTCAGGCTGCTCGCTCGCCGTTGACTCTGGGACATCAATCACCGGGCGAAAAAGCCCTGAGCGAGCGAGCCTAGCTGTTTCGGCCGGGTCTCTCCATTGGCTGTGCGTGGAGAGGAGCCGGGTGAATGACAGCGCGGGGGAGGGGAAGGGAGGGGGAGAAGGAGGCCAGGAGCCCAGACAGATGCCGGAGCCAGAGACACAGGAACGAGATCAGGGCTCTGAGTAGTTCCAGCGAAGAGAAAAGAGGAATACCACAGCGAGAGGTTTAAAACGAGAAAGAAAAGAACAGCAAGCAGACATTCCCAGAGACGGACAGACAGACGGACCCAAGGAGAGGGAAGTCAGAGCCCTTTCCCAGGCCTGGCAGGAACCACCCCCCTCACTTTGAACAGGGCCAAAGGAGTCCAGCCCACCAGGCCCCTGGGGACAGGTGTCCTGCCCAACTGGAGAATCTCCCCAAGGGCTGAGCTGGGAAACACCTGTCAGTCAACCAGGCGATTTACTGCAACTTCAAGTCCAGCTTGTTAGAAAGTAGAAGACTGTCTACTCCCCAGGTATGGAGCCCAGGCCCCGAGGCAGGACGGTGAGTTCAGGCTTGTCCTTTAAAACAGGTCCTATGAACAAACTGCCTGTATATTGTTATAAAAATTAGCAGCCACTCCAGCTCAGCCTCTTTAGAGAATTTGAGGAAAGAGGAGTCATCCCGAAAAGCAGGCACAAGTCAAAGGATTGGTTTGGGACCTGTGTTAGGGTGTCCACTCCTCCAAGTACCCCTTTCGCTTTGAATACACAGATGTGCCAAAAAGCAGTCCCTTTGAGGTCTGAAAGAACCCCACTGGTTCAACTAGCCCAGGACTGGCTTTTCCAAGCCAGACTTGGAACTGTTGTGAGGAGGAGTTATTCCTTTGTTTTTAGACTCCTTGGAGTGAGACCCTGGGTCCTAGGGCTGTGGGGGCTGGAGCTGGTGGGACTAGGATTGGGGACATGCATCCAGGACAAAGGTTGGCCTTTTAAAGTTTCGCCTCTGCTGCCTGGCTGAGAAGGGAACTCCCTTCTCTGTTTCCTCTCTTTCTGGTCTCCAGTGGGGAAAGGTCTGTTGCCTCCTAGGAGCCAAGTTCTGGGATAGTAAAGCATAGGCTGTGATTTCTCATCTGTTTTAGGTCCATTTCATACTCAACCTGGGAGCGGGGGGGGGGGGTCTCTAACAGGCAAAATGCTAACATGTGAAAACTGCACTCACCAAGTCCTATTGTCATCTGTTTGTTTTGGCCACATCTGTCTGTCACCCTCACTTGAAGAGCCTTCCTCAGAGGCAGGAAATGATATATATATATATATATATATACATATATATATATATATATGTATATATATATATATATATATATATATATATATATCTGCTCCCCTTCCTCCCGATACAGCCCCAGCAAATAAAATATGCTCATCTTGAATGAGTAATAAATGAGTGAAGACTTACCCAACAAACATTTGTGTACTTAAAGTGGGCCTGGCACTTTCTAGGCACTGTGGGGAAACAGCAAAATGTCTCAGAGAACTTACACTCTAAACACTGGGTCAGACAATAAACTAAGGATAAGGCAGAACTTGGTAATATGGATAACTATAGAAACTCAATGCCAATGCTGTCTCTCGAAGATAAATGCTCTATCTTGTCCTCCAAGCCAGTTGGGCAAATGTTCATTTAAGACATGAAGCTGGCAGCTGTGAAACCAAACCAACCAGGAGAGCAGTGCTTCACCGGCCTGCCCAGCCTTTGCTCCTCACACAACCAGAGTCTGCTCTGTACCTTGACCCACACAGCTCCATGACTTACTTGGGAAGTTGTCTAAACTTGAATGAGTTCTTCCTTCCTCTTATCTTGAAAGATCTAGAACAGAATGCAGCATAAATATTTTCTGAGAAACTCCTGTGTCAGATACCACATCACACATTCATTAAAACCCATACCAACTCTAAAAAGTTGGTGAGAATGGCCCAATACTTATACCTAATAAAGCCGAGTGAGTGTCCATAGCAGCACTGTTCCTAACAGCTAGAAAAGCACAGACCATTCCATTTGTCCATCAACCGATGAACAAATAAACAAACTAGAACATTATCTCACCATAAAAGGGAAGTAAGTAAGTGCTTGCTCAAGCCACAATGAAGATGAACCTAGGAAATATGCTAAGTAAAATAAGCCAGGCACAAAGGCACACATATTATGCACAGCATTACGTAAAGTGGCCATGATAGAGAACTCCACAGGACAGAAAGTAGATCCGTGGTGGCAGCCAGAGCTAGAAGCAGTGGGGAAATGACTGCCGCTGAGTGCAGTTTCTTTGGGGATGATTAAAACTTTCTGAAATTAGGTGTTGGTGATGGCCGCAAAACTTCATGGGTGTTCTAAAAGTCACTGAACTGTGCTTTTTAAAAGTTTGAAAAGTTTGGGATGTGAATTACACATCATTTAAAATTTTTAGATTGGTGGCACACACCTTTAATCCCTGCACTCCGGAGGCAGAGGCAGGCAGATCTCTGTGAGTTCAAGGCCAGCCTCGTCTCCAGAGTGAGTGCCAGGATAGGCTCCAAAGCTACACAGAGAAACCCTGTGTGGAAAAAAGAATTTAGATTTATTTATCCTGTTTTATGTGTATGAGTGTTTTGCCTGCGTGTGTGTGTGTGTGTGTGTGTGTGTGTGTGTGTGTGCATGTCTGGTACCTGAAGAGGCCAGAAGAGGGTGTCTGAGTGCCTGGAATTGGAGTTATGACTGTTTGTGAGCTACCATGTGGGTTCTGGGAACTGAATCCCAGTCCTCTCTGCAAGAACATTAAGTGCTCTCAATTACCGAGCCAACTCTCCAGCCCCCTATATGCCATTTTAAATAAAAGACGATTTGTTCAAAGTTCCATAGACAAAAGAGGATTGCTCTGGGAAGTCAATATCTAACACTGTTTGTATTTTGAGGTTGAAAGCTATGGCAGAGGGCTCTGTGGCATCCTTGAGGTTGGAGCCCAGAGGGCTTGCTTCTGTTAGTCTAACCACAGCTCTGCCTGCCGCAGATCTGTCCCCTTCATTCAGAGCAATACCTTTGTGTCATTCTGAGACCCTTGCAGGACACCACTTGAGTGTTCCACAAACTCTGCCCTCTCCTTGCAATGCTGTACCTTTCTGGTCCCGTTGCCTTCCTGTCCTGCTTCTCCCAATTCCTGGCCCCAACTCCTGTTGGCCCACCTCTTAAACTCCTCAGATCTAGCACCAGCTGTCCAGGGTATCTCAGAGGACACTTCGCCCTTGTTGGCCCAGGCAAAGCTTGGCAGAGGTCACAACTACCCACTAAGATTGTGTGGCTAACAAAACCCAGCAGCCGGGGGTGCTTTGGTTTTCCCCTGCCCTCCCAACCTATTTTCTGAGTCACTTTTTTATCTGAATTCAGTCCTGGAAGGAGGGATTTCTGTGAGTCCACTATGTTGGTATTTGTCCTGGGTAGCTGGGAAAGCCCCGATGCTTAGGCTTAGCATCCATCTCAGTCCCTATGTAGGAAGACGAAAGACCAGAAGACCTGGCTTTGTTGGGCTCTGGTCCCTCTCCTCCTTACCTAAGCACATTGTTTCTTTGGTGCAGCATCTGTGATTCTGATGCAGTTTCTCTCATCTTCCAGAGTAGCTCTGCTAGGCAAGAGGGAGGGAGGGAGAGGAAGCAGGACTTACAGACCACCTGAGATGTCCTGGGTACCCTCAACCACAGTAGTAATCTTTCCACCAACCTTCCTAATTCTGTAATTTTTGTTATCTACCCCAGCAAACCCAGGCACTGGATGCTGGGAAGAGGCACCCTGGACTCCACTTAGCACAAGGTACTTCCTCAATGCTAAACTTGACTCTTGCCATACATATTGTCCAGGTGAGCTTCACATCCTTCTCTCTAGTCCTCCTGGGCCCACCTGGCAATCATGCCCCTCAGTACCAGCTCCCTCTTGCTGCCTGCAGAATAAAGAAGTACCTCCAATTAAAAGAGGAGCAGCTGGAACTGAGGCTGGGGGAGGAGGGAAAGAAGAGGGAGGCCCCAGAGGGAGTCCTCTTTGGATCCCAACAGCTTCCAGTGGGAGAGACCCCTGGGCCAAGGGTTGTCCTTTGGCTTAGGGATATGTGTGGTGACTTAATTACTTTGTGTTGGTGGGACTGTGTGGGAAAGTTGGGTGTGGAAGTATAACAGTGAGGACTGGATGGCCTGGGCAGATGTCATGGGCATGTCTTTAAGGAGTAATTTAAAATGTTTTCCCCATGAATATTTATTGTCTGTGATGGATCGGGCGCTGGGTCCTAGTGAGATGGCACCACAAGTGAAACACTGGGAAGCTGGTGGAAGAGAAAGGGAATCTGGGTTGTTTCTGCAGCTGCACTGTCAGCTAAGGGGGTGTGTGGACGTGAGCACGTAAGCGCAGCGAGGTTGCTGGAATGGAATTGGTGTCTGTCTCTACAACTGTCCTATGTGCGCGTATGTGGGAATGATTGTGTCAAGTTTGTTATCTGTGGGGGAGAGGCCTTATTTTTCTAGTGTAGTTGTCAGAAAAACGGCCACATCTGGGGCTAGGGTGGAACAGAGAGAGGGGAGACCAGAGGAAGAGAAGTGGTAAAGGGCTGTGTAAAATGGAGCCTGCATCCTGGAGGTGTCCTCTCTGCCTTAGTAAAGGAGCTGGGAAAGGTTCCCTTCAGCAGATAGGAGCTGTCGGGGATTTGGGGAGTCAAAGACACAGAGAAGGGCACTCTACTTGAGGAGGGTTTGGGTGGATGGCAGTTTCTAGTACCCAGACTGGAAGGAAAAGGAGACTGAGCAGGATAGACTGCTCCAGCATTCCAGGCCAGCCTCTCATAATCCCCACCTAGTCACAACCCCCACTCAATCCTAAAACGAGAGACACACTTTTTCCCCCCTCAGAGGAAGGGCCTTGAATGGGCAAAGGACAAAGGGATGGGGGATAGACAGACACCTCTCTGTTCACCAGGTTTCAACTCAGTTTCTACCTGAAATTAAGGTAATTCTCTCTACCCACCAGGGCCCATTAAAGCTGGGCAGTTAGTCTCTTTGGAATAGGGTCCTTCCTTGGGGTGCCATTCACTCTTGGCATAAAGCTTCCTGCCTTTCCCTGACAAACTTCTTCCCAAGACAATCAGTACAAAAATGCTTCGGACTAGAATATGTTTGATGCTAAGTCTCCTCCCAGGATGCCAGAACCCCAGAAAGGATAAGATGTATGTGGTCTGAGAGAATACTCAGGGTAGGACAGACTTCCTTTGTCCTATCCTCCATAGGATACCCTGCGGAGCAAGAGTTCAGTTGGCCACCATTGATCCCAGAGGGGAGGTTCAGCCTGGGTCCAAGATGAGCTTCTCCCACCCATCCACTCTGTTGAGCATGTGAGTCTGCAGAGTGGTATTTACACAGTAGAGAACATCTGGGGGTGGACCCCAGGTTAAGATGTGGAAGAAGGGGAAGAGTCCTTAGAGGTCACCAGCCAGGTGCTGGCACAGCACCATCTAATCCCTGTGACACGTGGGGCTTCCTTTGTGTACTTCAAGTGTGAAACTTCTCAGCAAGCATTGAACAAGCTTTCACTCTGACCTCTTCTAGATGGAGTAGCATGGATTCCTCATCTATTCAGTCCATATGAGAGCATGGATGCCACTTGTGAGTCACAGTTGAGGGAGGGGTTGTTTGAAGGGATACTTGCAGATCTGGGAAACCTGACTTCCTCAGGAGAGCCCAGGGAGGTGCCAGAGAGGCAGAGTTAAGACTCCGGAGGTGCCCCTGAAGCTCCCAGCTACCACCGTGTGGGCAGGTCTAGTGCTCCCGGGCCCCTCCAGACGCAGGTTTGAAGCCATGGCTGACTATGGGGCTGAATGGATGTGCTTGGAGTGGAAAACTGGGAAAGCCGGCCAGGACCCCACTGCAGGATGAAGTGTGGAGTCTGGCACACCAGTGGCCTCCAATATAAGAGCTGAGCTGGAATTTGGATTTGAAATTAACTCTCCAAGCTCCTTCTCCAGCAGAAAAATAGTGAAGGGTGAAGGGGGAATGGACCGCTGTTATTGGCAGTTAGTGGGTGGGGGTAATACGTGCCACATAGTGTCTGAATGCAGACATCCACAGTCTATACATAAATGGCAAAACACGTATTGCATCCAAACACCCGAAGCTTCCAGATTCAGGCTCGCACCCTCCCACAAGCAGACACACACAGGTCCACTTGCACTCCCATGCAAGCACAAGCGTGTGCAGATAGTCCTTCCAGTGTGAACACTCAGACGTTCACAAAGATTTTGGTGTCTGCTTTTGACACAGGGTCTCACTAGCCAGGCTAGCCTCAAACTCACAGTAGTTCTCCTGCCTCAGCATCCCAAAGTGCCCGGATCACTCGGAGTTTTTTTTTTCTTTGGGGCCATACCCGGTGCCGGCAGGTGCAACCTTTCAGTTCAGACAAGAACAAAACTAAACAGACCCCTCTCCATACACACACCCCTGGGCGGGTCACACCGCAGCTCTCCTGCAGACCTACAGGTACTCGGTACTCGGTACTCGCAGTTCCACAAAGACCTTCCAGCTAAGATTCGCAACAAAACAAACATACAGATACCCCACCTTTCCTCTGCGATCTCACTCAAAAAGGTTCGCGTGGAACGAATATACAATTACTACTTTCCCAACTTTCGGGGAAGGCCAAGGAGGAGGACAGAGGCGGGGCGAGCCGCAGGTGCCAGAAGTGGGGTGGGGGAGACCAGGGGGAGGGACCGAATCCATATGCATGGGCTCTGAGCACAAAGAGCAGCTGCGGGGAGCCGGAGCCCCCGCGGGCCCAGAGTTACAAGGAAGCGTTGGCCGCGCAGCTAATTGAATTAGGTCGGCCTAGCCCTGCCACCCGCACGCCACCCGAGTCCGCTCTGCCACCCGTTCCGGCCGCCGCAGGCGCTCGCAGGGTACCGAGGGACCGATTGAAGGAAGGAGGCGCAGCCGCCTGAGCCCCGGCCCGAGGCGGCCTCTCCCCGCGGAAATAATCCCATTGTCCCGCAGACTGTGTGCAGCACTGGGCGCCAGGGATCCCCAACTGGACTGTGACTCTGTGATTAATGGGACTGTGGCGAGGGAGCTGAGGTGAAGTGGGGGGGACCCGCCTTCGCACACCCGTGTCTGGGGCTCTCTTCTGTACCGGGTTCCGGATGTCTCTATCTAGTCTGGAGGATCTAGGGCCTCAGGAGATGGGAGAAGCAGCGACTGGCCATAATCGGACCAATGAAGTACCCTAATGAGTGTGCAGGGGTGGGCTCAGTGCTCAGCAGTACGCTGGCTTTGCAAGTTCTGTGTTTCCTTTGAGAGGTGTCCTAGAGAACTAGTAGAGGACCCTACCTATGTATAAGAGGCCACAAGTCAGAACCCAAGACCCCAGCAACTGTAGCTAGTTAGGCACATCGGGCTCTGTAAGGGGCTAGGGGGGCTCCACACTAGCCTGAGCCCAGACACTGCCCTGAGTCCCAGGAAGCCTCTGCCTAAAACCGCCTCTCTGGTCAGTCAGTCCAGACCGCTCCCCATTGCCGCACCAGCAAGCAATTGACAATGGGACAGCGTTGTTCTTCGCTTCTTTTTATTCCTCTTTTTCTTAAGTCGTCGCCCTCTCCCGAGACCTCCACCCCTACCCGCACCCCGTTTTCTTTGAGTTGCTCAGTTGGTTTCGTACCAGAGTATCTTCTAGATCGGGCCCATTTTCGTACTAGCCACTTTTTGAGGCTGGGAAGTAGTTACTGTGTCTTAGGTGGCCTAAGATACCAGGGGCAGAGAGCATGTCTGTGTGTCTGCCCTGCTCCTGAACTTCAAATGCCTGGGTGCCAACCACAGTCCCAGCGTGTCCTCCACTAACTACACTCAGGTGCTCTTGATACTGGTGAGAGAAACTCCCCTGGCTGGTGACCTTCACTCAAGGGCAGCAGAGAAACGTGTAATCAGCGGAGTGGGCACAACTGTAGAAACAGAAGACTGGGGAATATGTTCTGGGGAGTTAGGAGGGGATTCTAGCAGGGTGGGAGGTATCTACCACCCAGCCCTCCACCTTCAGCCCCACCCCTGGACTTCAGTGAGCTGGATTTTTACTGCAGAGCCCAGAGATCTTTCCAGTGGCCCAAACAGTTCTGAAAGCAAACTCTCAGGCCCCTGCCTCCAGCCTACTGCCACCTTTCCCACCTGTGGAGGCCCCACCCTCTCCTCTCTGCTATGTTACCCTCCTCTCCCCACCCTCTTCAGCTCTGGTGTGTATTTACTCCCAAGGAGAAAGAACAATGGACTAGAGTAGGAGGGTAACACCCAAACCCCGTGCCCAACAGAAAACTCGAAGCATTTGAAATCTTTGCTCTTGGTCTGTCAAGAACCAAAACTTGGAAGGAATAAAGCAATGTGGAAAAATGGCCACTGCCTCTTCCTGCACCCCAGACTGCTACCCAGGGTTCTAAGAAGGTTGAGAAGGAAGTCCTGGGCCGGCACCAAGCCAGCATCGTCACTCTGAGCCTATAAGACCCCCACTGCCCAGAGTGACAAGCCCTGGCCAGGACTCCTCAATCCACATGGTATTTCGCTGGATTTTTACTGCAGAGCCCAGATGAGCAGTGACATTCCCTTCTCCCCTTTCATAAATATTGCATCTTCCCAATGTAATTACAGAAGACTGAGCGGCATGAGCATTTACTAAATAAGATTATGGGGTGATGTTAATGCAGTTTATGTCTGCGTCCTGACACCAGACAAGCTCCCTATTAATAACCCCTCAATGAGGTACAGGGCTCCAGTTGCAGAGCCTGCAGATCTAGGACCGCCTGCTCACTGGGATCCATACCACCCTTGCTGCTTACCAGGGTCGCGGAGGAGGACCTGTGCTCTCTCCAGCTTACCTGGACATCTGTCGCTCCAGGTCTATTGACCCTTCTGGGAGGCAGCCTCTATGCCTCACTTACTGGCTGTTTTCTATTTCTCTGCCCTGGGGTCCTAGCTGGTGCTCCATCCCCCCTCCCCAGTCCACACTGCTTCAAACATACGTCTTCCTCTCCAGAAGGATGTGTGGGACAAATCTTCCTTGTTTTAGTCATCGCCACTACCCACAAAAGCCAAAGCCTGTGCCCTTCCATTCAAGGTCCTTAACTTGCTTTGTTGCCCCATCATAGTTTCATCCCCCAATCAGATGTCAGTTAGCCATGGCATTCCTTAGATGAACACCCTCACCTCCTCCCCACCCAATTCCTTGGGTGCGAAGTCCTCTCAACTCCCCCCCCCCAGCACACACACACACACACACACACACACACACACACACACACACACACACACGGAAATTCCTACTACTTCACAAACCAGTTCAGACTTCGCCTCCCCTAACACACTCCAGGCATCACTCATGAGTCTTACTGCAAGTAGCCAATAGCACACAGGTTTTTTGTGGTTTTATAAAGCTTTATTTACTTATTTATTACCTATGTGTCTGTGTGAGACTGTCAGACTCCCTGGAACTGGAATTACAGATGTCTGTGAGCTGACATGTGGGTGCTGGGAATTGAACCTGGGTCTTCTGGAAGAGCAGTCAGTGTTCTTAACTACTGAGCCATCTCCCCAGCCCAGCCCACAGGTTTTTAAAAGAAACTCTTTTGAGGGACTCTAGGGTTGACATTACAGAGGTGTGAGGTGGAATCCCAGTCACATCGTTTTTTTCGTAAGTGCAAACATGAACAGATCAATGAGCTCCTCTGGCCTTTGCTATCTAATTTATTAAAGAGCCACAGCATCAAGCCATTTTCAGAACCAACAGAAAAATGAAACACCAAGAGCTGCCCACTCTTTTGTGTGCATCTCAGCTCTACTGTCTTTCCAGCCATTGCATTGCCATTTATACATATATACATAGCATTTGTTGCCTCTACAGGGCTGGAACTCTTGCAGGCTAAATGCAGAATGGCCCTCAGACACATCAAGTGTCTTTCTTGAGCCCCACCCCCCAACACACACACACACACACACACACACACACACACACACACACACAGAGCCCTCTGCCTGAAGCCTCTGTAGAGTTCCACGGATAAGACATGGCTGCAGCAGCAAAGACAAGATATAGACAAACAGGACATCTGTGCTTCTCCAAGGCCAAAAGCGGCCCCTGCATCAGATGTTGCCCCTGTGCAGGGTGGTCGTTAATCCAACCCCACCCCCACATTCTTCTTGGCTTTCCTGCCTCAGGACCTCTGCAGTGAGGAACTAGGAAGGGATTGGAGCATGCAGTCTCAGTAAGAACTAACCCCCCCCCCCCCGCCCCAAGCTCCTCTCTCCTTTCTTCTCTGCATCCCTCTAAGGTCAGCGAAACCTTCAAACCTTGGAAACCTTTGAGCAGCTTCTGGGAGCAAAAAGACGAGACACTGGCAAGAAAGCCAAGAGCTTCCTGGAGCCCAAGTTACCAATGTCAAACTCTTTTCTATCTAGAAAGGTTGTAGGATTGGTGGAACCACCTGGGGGCCAGAACCTGTGGAATTAGAAGACATGGAATACTTTACCAGGTTCTCCAATCCCTTGCTCTTGAAACTGAGGGTAGATTCTTCCAGTGTATACTTCTCCCCAACAGCTACTTACTGTGCTTGTCCTGGGCTGCAGCAGCTTTTGTTGACTGCTGCACGCCAGTCTGAATGAGTGCGTGTTTCTGGCTTGCCACAACATCATCCCTCTTAGTTATGAAACATCAGACCTGATTCTCTTTTGTATTTTGCTTTCCACTCCACCTCACCTGTCCAGTTCCTCTTCCAAGTCTTTTCTTAATGCTCTGGGCTTAGAATTCCTTCCTTTTCTTTCCTTTCTTTTTCTTCCCTTTCTTTATCTTCTCTTCCTTCCTTCCTTACCTTTCTTTTTTTGAGACAGGGTCTCTCTGTGTAGCCTTGGATGTCCTCTGCTCTGTAGACCAGGCTGGCCTTGAATTCACATAGCTCTGCTGCCTCTGCCTTCCAAGTACTGGGATTAAAAGCGTGTGCTACCACCACCCAGCTAGAAGACCTTCCTAAGCGGCCTTTTGTTGAACTTCTACATAAAATGCACACACATTGACACACCAACTCGGAGGGTCAGACCAATGCCTCATTCCCAAAATAGATACATAAACTCTTCATTCTTTGACTTTAGACATACAAATATGTCTGTGGTGCTAGGGACTGTGCACTCCGGCATGTACTCCATCAGCTGGGTCACATCCCAGCCTATGCAAATATGCGTCTACACCGTGTATGTCCTCCACAAAAAAGCATGCATTCCATATGCACATGGCCACACAATGTGTTTGTGCACACAAAGGGATGCTCAAACACAAATATACAACCAATGCACTTGCCAATCATAGTTTCTGAAGCTGGTGCTCTCGAAGAACCCCCACAGTTTGCTAGAGCTGAAAGTGACTTCTCTTCTTGGTGGGAATCCATAACTTAATGTGTGCTCAAGGGTTTCAGGGCTTGTAAGGTTGTGTGCGGGGATTGGGAAAAGCCACTCCCCAGAAGGTACCTGAGCTATGAGTCAGGCATTCCACAGGAAATGGAGAAATAGGAAGCACAAAGCTGAGTTGAGGGGTGTGGACTTTTTGTTGGAATCAGAACCTACCCATAGCTTGCTTTGGTAAACTAACCAAAGAGACTCTGATAGGAAGTAGCAACCCAGTGGGCAGGTACCAAAGGGGTATAGACTTTGAGATGGTAAAGGAGGAAGCTATTTGGGCCTTTCTCAAGGAGTGGTCCTCAGTTCCAGAAAATAAATAATAAAGTTAATGCTTTGTATGGTAATCACAGTCCCGATAAAGCCAAGCTGACCGCAGCCAGGAAAAGCTGAGCTAAAGGACTTTGTTTTCATATTTGTGTAATTTAGGAAAACTAAACAGAACAAAGAGAAATGCCCGAAGGTAAAGAATGAAGCCCCAGGGGCCTAGAAAGGAATAGAAGAGTGTGAACAGAAAGACCAAAGACACTCATGTTTAGTGGGCAGATTAAATTCTCTCTCTGCTTCTCCACTAGCTGGGTCTAGGTAACGAACTTAAACCTTTCTGATAGTTGGTTTTCTCCTCTATCAATGGAAATATGAATCTGCTTTGTATGATTATGGTAAATATTAAGAAATGAGGGGACTGGACAGATGGCTTAGCAGTCGAGAGCACTGTACAGGACCTGAGTTCAGTTTCCCAGCACCCACATGGTGTCTCACTTCTATAACTCCAGATCCAGAGGGTTCCAACATCCTATTCTGACCTCGGTGGTCAGGACCAGGGACAGTGTGGTGTACATATGTGCAGGCATACAGTCATACACAAAAATAAAAATAAATCTAAAAAAGAGAGATAAGAATATGTAAAAGTGCTTAGTCCAATGGTAGGGTGGGTGTAGATAAAGAAGTAACTGGAAGGTGAATGTAATATCTGAAACCTAAGATGCTTTAGATTTTCTTCCTTGGAATAGAGGCTGCTAGAACCAAGGCAGGACCCAGAAAAGGGGACTACATGCAAAAGGTCTGTCTTCAGTCAGGGGAATACTGTCCAGGGATTGATAATTGAATTCCAAGAAGTTCCAAGCTGGCAGCCTAGTAGCTCTGTGACAACCAGTAAACTCCTCTATAGTTCAGTTTCCTCATCTTTAAAGTGGCTATGATAGTTAAAGGACCTTCCCTTTGAACTTACTATAAAAGGAAAATGACTTCATGTTTGTAACATGCCTAGAATAATGCCTGTCATGTAATAGGCACTACACAAATGGGTGTTAAAGAAATCAGAACTCCGAGGCCAGCTTGGTCTACAGAGCTAGTTCCAGGACAGCCAATGTTGTTACACAGCGAAACCCTGTCTCGGGGAAGAAGAAGAAGAAGAAGAAGAAGAAGAAGAAGAAGAAGAAGAAGAAGAAGAAGAAGAAGAAGAAGAAGAAGAAGAAGAAGAAGAAGAAGAAGAAAAAGAACTCAGCTGGGCATTGGTGGTGCATGCCTTTAATCCCAGCACTAGGGAGGCAGAGACAGGAGGATTGCTGAGTTTGAGGCCAGGCTGGTCTACAGAGTGAGTTCCACGATTGCTAGGGCTGTATTGAAAAACAAACAAAAACCAAAGGAATCAGAGCACAGCTGGGCTCGCACAGATGAGGAAGTGACTGAGAATGACTCCAGGGCATCCACAGGTGAGGAGCAAAGAGAGAGAGCGAAGAAGAGAGGCCTGCCTCTGGCAGTGACAGACTTGCTCTAGAGCTCTATTTTGTCACCTACTGCTGTGGTTTGTTTACTTTAGGAACAAAACACCCATTTAGTCTGCAAGCTACTCAGGGGCTTGTTAAAGGAAAGGCAATATTCTTCCTGTGCTGTTGCTGGTGAATCCGGCCCCAACCTCCCTGGGTTGTGTAAGAAAAACCACGACACTGTTCATATCCTTTGATCAGGCAATCCAACTTTTGGAACCATATCCTAAGGAAATAAAAAGTAATTTGTTCAAAGATTTTGTTTTATACCAGCACTAATCACGATAGTTCAAGCCTGTAAGTAACCCAAATACCCAACACTAGGGAAGTGGTTAAGCGAGCAAAGGGGTATCCATGAGAAGGCCTACTACACAGCCATCAAAATGACAACACAGGGCTGTTGAGTTGGCTCAGGAGGTAAAGGTGCTTGCTGTCAAACCTGGTGACCCAAGTTCAATCCCTGGACCCACATGGTAGAAGGAGAGAACCCCTCCTGAAAGCTGTTCTCTTATCCCCACATGCCTGCTCCTGCACACACAATAATGTATACACAATAAATGTATACATTTAGTCTGTTAGTTTTTGTTTCGAGACAGGGTTTCTCTGTGTACCCCTGGCTGTCCTGAAACTCGCTCTGTAGACCAGGCTGGCCTCAAACTCAGAGATCCACAAGCCTCTGTCTTCCAAGTGCTGGGATTCAAGGTGTAAAGCATGGCACAGAGGTCTGGAGAGATAGTTCAGCCATTAAAGGCTAAGCTCACAACCAAAAAGATAAATCATGGCACAGAATGGGGCTTAGGCAGGAGGAAATCACCAAGAACTTAGCATAGGCAGTGGAAAAGAAGGAGAGAAATGGAGGCTTTTGGAGTAGTGTTGGGAAGTTTGTCACTTAAAGCTAAGGATGGGTTACTTTGTTTCATGTAAAATAAACGCAAGCTGATTAAGGCATTAAAATGATGGGGCTGATGACACCGCTCAGCAGGTACAACCTTTAGCACCAAGCCTGATGACCTGAGCTCAGTCCCTGGGACCCACATGGTGGAAAGAGAGAACTGACTCCTGTAAGTTGTCCTCTGGCCTCTGCAGTGTGTGCTGCGGTGCGCGCACGCGCGCGCGCGCGCGCGTGTGCACACACACACACACACACACACACACACAGAGAGAGAGAGAGAGAGAGAGAGAGAGAGAGAGAGAGAGAGAGAAAGTGTGATAATTTTGACAGCTGTGGGGAGGCAAAATGGAAGTACATGTGAACACAATACAATGTAAAAATTTCAAACCTCATCAGTCTGAACTCAGAGTTCAGCTTAGTGGTACAGCATGTGCTTAGTATGTACAATGCCATGGGTTCAATCTCCAGCACACACAAAAACACAAAAATGGAACATATATATATATATATGTATGTATGTATGTATGTATATATATATATATCTGTATATATATATATATGCATACATATACTCTCTTTTGAGATAGTTCTGGCTTCCAACTTGCTATGTGGTGGAGGATGACCTTGACCTTCTGACCTGTCTGTCTTTATCACCAAAGTTCTGAGGTTATAGGCATACAGCACTGCGCCCATTATACACAGTGCTGGAGGTCAGATCCAGGGCTTTGTGCATGCTAAACAAGCTTCTGCTAACTTATCCTCAGCCCCAGCCAGAAAACTGTATATTCTTAACTAACTACCCTAGCACACATCAGAAAATACCTTAGCTGGTTTTATTTTATTTCCACAGTGCTGGGGGCCAAACCAGGGCTTGTGTATACTAGAGGAGCACTGTACCATTGAGCTAAATCCCTAGCGCAAAGCCCAAGCCTCAACTTCAATAAGGATCAAGGGATGAAATTGATTGATACAAACAGTTGGCGTTTGGATGCATGGCCTTTTTGGTTGCTGCAAAGACAGAGAGTCAACAAGATGGGTAAAGGAGAAGGCTGTGAAGACTCTGCCTTCTGACTCGGTGCTGCTTGTGGGAGGGATCAGGGTCAGATGAGGAGGCTGATTTTGAGACCCTGAACATCACACTATCGCTCTTCACCCCTCCCCAACTTCTGACCCAGCTTCTGAACTTCGCTTTCCTTGCCCCTGAGCCAGACTCAGATACCTGCTGGCCACCGAGAAGCCAGGGTGTTGGGTTCTAGTCCCAACCTCCTTAAAAACTGGAGACCTTGTACCAGTAAGTCAGCAGCCTCAATTTGAGACCTCAGTTTTCTCCCTTGTAAAGTATGAGTAATGGCAGTGTTTTTATATAAAGCTCCGGTAAAGTCAATTCATCAAAAGCCCACCGGCTAATTCTGTCCCAGAGAAACCTCCCAGGAAAAGCTTATGTTGTGAGCCAGAGCTGAGGGACCTCTAAGAGAGAAGGCAGAAAATGGAGTTTGATTTTCTTGATGTCCGTGTCATCCTCGTCTATGACCCGCTTTCAAGTTGAGCCCACCTGCCTTTCCCCTTCATCTCAGCTGACGAGACAAGAGGGGGCTTTTGGTATAGCCCAAGAATCCAGTGCTGACACACAGGCTTCAGCTGCCCAGATTCCAGTCCCTGCCGTGGGACTCAACACTTCTTCCCTTCAGGGACAAAGACCAACATGAGTCACCATCAGTGAATTCAGGGAAAGTGGGCTTTGTGCTTGAGGATGGCTCCTTGGCTGCAGGCCACTCCTCACTGGACAGACCAGCACGGGAGCAGTGTCCTTACCCAGGACTGTTTCCAGCTATCACAGTCTCCAGTTAGCCTCCTGCCCCAAATCTGCAAGCATACAGAGACATGGAGGCTTTCCCGAACTCTTCTCTTCCTCTCCCTTATTCAGGGACAGATGTGGTGGCCTATTTCTCATTTTCTCCACCTGCCCACAGCACAGAAACCTGGGAGTCTCTATCTTTTGATAAAGACTTTGTGTATGTTGTTGCTTTATTTTATTATTCTGGTATTGGCATCTTCAATTTAATTAGCAAAGATGAGACTTCCTAGGACCTACTTAATGGCCACTTAGTGGCCAGCAGAGGTCATCAGATACCCTTGGGGCTGGAGTTACTGGTGGTGGTGATCTGCCATATGGGTGCTGGGAATCAAACCCTGGTCCTGCGCAAGAGCAATCACGGTTCCTAACTCCTGAACCGTCACTCCAGCTCTAGATTTATTTTATTTTATGTGCATGAATGTTTTGCCTGCATGTTTTTTGGTTTTTTGTTTGTTTGTTTGTTTGTTTGTTTGTTTGTTGGAGGGTTGAGACAGGGTCTCTCTGTGTAACCCTGGATGTCCTGGAACTCACTCTGTCCACCAGGCTCACATAACTCAGAGATCTGCCAGTCTCTGCCTCTGCCTCCCTGTGAGTGCTGAGAGTAAAGGCGTATGCCACCACAGCTTAGCTCGCCTGCATCTTTGTGTGTGTACCACAGGCATACCTACAGATGGGTGTGAGCCATCGTGTGGGTGCTGGGAACCAAACCCAGGTCCCCGGCAAGAACAGCAAGTGCTCTTAGCTACTGAGACATCTCTCCAGCCCAAATACTTTCTTTCCTAGGGAACTGGAGCAGATGAACATTCAAGAGCCAAAATGGCTGTAGAATAAAGTGACTGGCCACCCTGGGAGAAGTAAGTTTCAGAGAAAAGGGATACCTCGGAAAGGGTGTCACCATGTGTGACTTCATGGCTGGATCACCCCCACATGTGTGCTGCTGGGAGAGGTTACACCAAGGCCCGTCTGGGAGGTGGTTTTGCAGAACATGGCTCTTCCTGCCTGGTATATTCTCTGCTTTCTCTGTTGGTCACTACCGAGCTTTGAGGAAAGCTGGAGGACTATCCGGTGCCAAGCTGGACAGGTCCCCAGAGCAGGGGTTGGTGGGACTCACAAAGTCAGTCAGTCACTTCCCAACATTTCCAGGATCCCAGTGACTTGGTTGTTTGTCCTGTGGGGTTTTTGTTTTTGTTTTTTTTTTCCCTAACTTCCATTTGCCTGTAGTTCCTGGTGTTTAGCAAAACAAGCAAAGCAAAGCTTAAGCTTCAGGAAGAGACCTGAAGAGGCTGCTGAAAGAGGAGTCTGGGGGGGAGGAGTCAGAAGTTAGGATCCCTCCCCCTCCCCCAACCTCATCCCTCTCCCTAGCGGCCCCAATCTCCTCCCCATCCACTCCACTGCTTTCTCCGCCTCTACATGCTCATGGGGCTTCTCATATCTCTTGTGCCCCTTGGGAGTCTGGCCCAAGGCCTCGGGGACTGGAGAACTTGGGCTGAGCCTAAGTCCCTCTCCCCTAATGAGTATTAATTCTGGGAGGTGCTCTGGTCTTTAAGGGTCAGAGGTGGCAGCTTTATTTACTCACAGCCATGCTCTCCCTGAGCCGGCCCTTTCATCATTTTTATAATGGAAACAGTCCGATGGCCACAGGCGCCCTGGGAGACCACCCCTCCACCTCCCCTCCCGCCCAACCCCAGACACAGCCCTCCAATAAGGGCTCAGATTTCTCAACAAAGTACAGCTTTGCTCTCAGGACACTGTTCAGCTGTTCATTTTACCACATTCTGCTGTCGTCTGCCCAGAGCTAGAGCCGGAGAATCTGGAAGTGCTAACTTGTGAAAGAGCATGCATGTGGGCTGGTGCAGGAGGCTGGGAACACAGGGTGAAAGCAGGCATTTGTGGATGGAAATGGAAGCCGTTAGGATATGTTTAAGATTTTATATGTGTGCATAAACATGAGTGTGGGGGTGCAAGTGTTTGCACACACAGACACACACACATATTACATAATCAGGGCCATGAATGATGTATCCATAGGAGGCTGCGCTTGAGAGTGTGTAAATCTATGTGTACAATGCACACTGTGTGCATGTAATGAGTGAGCTGCGTATGTGAGAAGCTGAGTGTTTTATGCCTGTGTGTCAGCCTGTGTGTAAGTGAAGTATGCATACTTGTGACAGAACCATGTGAATTAGGCCCTCCGGGGTATGAATTTGGAGTTTTTGTTTGGTTTTGCAGTGCTTTGGCTGGTAGATGCAAATGTTCGTAAGTGTGTGTGTTTCCTGATGTGTGAATATTGTTCAAGAAAATCAAAATAACCCAAATTGATTTCAGGATTGTAGATGAGTCATAGAAGCCAGGCATGAAAGTTTTTCACCTATACAGAGTATTAAAATAGACCAAAATAGTCTACAATGTGACAAACCAAAATAGGGTCCCCTGGAGGTTGGCATTGTGTCTAGAAGGGATGTGAAGTTCCTGGGGTGCCAAAAATTAGCTACTTTAATACATTATGTTGGCTATGTTTGTGCTGGTAATTTTTTGTCAGCTTGACACAAGTGGAGTCACCTGGGAGGGGGGAACCCCAACTGGGGCATTGCCTCCGTCAGATTGGCCTATGGGTATGTTGGTGGGGCATTTTCTTGATTAATGGTTGTCGTGGAAGGGCCCAGCACACTATGGGTGGTGCCACTCCTGGGCAGGTAGGCCTGGGCTGTTCAAAAAAGGCAGCCGAGCAAGCCAGAGGAAGCGAGCCTGGCAGTCAGCAGCATCCCCTTAGTTTCTGCTTCAGTTCCTGCCTGAGATCCGTCCTGGCTCCTCCTGACGACGGAGTTTAACTTTTGAGCTGAATTAAACCTTTCTTCCCATGTCAGTGTTCTATTACAGCAATAGAGAAACACTAAGACAGTGTCCACTATGGAAAACTCACTGAGCTCTATCCACTTACAGCAATAAATCATAAAGTGCATTATAATTTGCATACTGTCTGAGCATGCTCCTATTCAATAAGGCGTTTGTCCACTAATTAGAACAATAAGGAGGAAGCAGAGTAGGCATGCATCCACTTCAGACTGTGAGAGAACATTTGCTTGACCATATGTCCCAAGGTGGAATTCAGAATCTTTTGTTCCTGCAGTCTCCAAAGACACACAGTCTGTCTATACCATGATGGGGCTGCACCTCCAAATAGGAAGGGTTTATTCTGCCATCTCCTGCCCAGCTGGGCTGCCTCCCAGGTTGCCTTGACTCAGGATCTGGGTCCAAGTCCCTCCCCCAAGTCAGGGACCTTCCCATCTTCTCCCAAACCTGCTCCACCTGCTTGGCAGCCCAGCCTCTCCCAAAGCCCTGCCTGCCTCTGGGAGGATGGATGGGAATAACTGTCCCACCAGAATCAGACAGCAAATGCTGGGTGTGGAGTGGTGAGAGAGGCCACACAGGTACTTCTTCTCGAGGGGGTTGGGAAATTGAATTGATCCTTCTCATTGGCCTTAGCTTGGAGAGCCCTGTCCCCCACTGCAGCCTGAACTCTATGACTTATTTTCCCACCCCCACCCCACCCCACCCCTGCTCCCACATCCAATGGCTCCCTCTTGGCTCATCAGGCATTTTATATCGGTGACCTAAGAGAACTAGGCAGGCACTGCCATCACAAGAGTGTCTTGGATGCCTAGGAAGGATGAGAACTCAATTGAATCACCTTGTTTTGTCCAGCGCCTCCGGTGAGGATAGCCACTAACTGTAGGCTCTCCATCAAGACCTGTCTCTTCCAGTAGTGTCTTCAAACAGACTGTAGAACCCAAGCAGGTCCATTCAGCCCTCTCACCCGCCTGCATGAAGAGCAAAGCAGGGACAGCTGCCATTTCTAAGGAGAAACATGTGTACACAAAGACACAAATAAGAAACACCAGCTGCAGCCGAGAGGTGGTGGTGCACACCTTTAGTCCTAGCACTTGGGAGGCAGAGACAGGTGGATTTCTACGAATTCGAGGTTAGCCTGGTCTACAGAGAGAGCTCCAAGAAAGCTAGGGCTACACAGAGAAACGCTGTCTCAAAAAACCAAAATCCGAAACCGAAACCAAAACCAAAAACAAACCCGGCTGGTTTGAACGCTCCTGATGTAACAGGGGCTATTCTGAGAGTTTTACCTGACATGGTTCACTCTAAGCAGCACAGTGGTTAAGTAGGCAGAGTAAATCTTCACTTCGAAGACAGAAAGAGTAAGGCCCAGAAAGATTAAATAAATTAGTCAAGATCATGTCTCCGGTAAGCAACAGGCTCAGGGCTCAAACCCAGGCAACATGGCTACTGGGTCTACGCCCTGCATAACCGCCCTTCAGGAGGTATGTTCCTCCTGCTGCTTAGGACCTGCTGGCTCACATATATAATTGTGCATAGACAGACATCATTACCTAGATGTTAATCGTAGCTAGCAATTATACAGTGATTTATTTACAAACCACTTCACACCTAGACACAATGAGGAGAAGGAGTGATTGTTACAAATTTAACAGATAACAATTAAGGCTACTGTTTGTTGACTCAAATGAGGCTCGGCAACATGGCTAGTAGTTTTCCTTTCTTCTTTCCTTCCTTCCTTAAATATATGTAAAATGTACTTAGCAATAAAATTAAAGTGGTATAAGAGATGAGGAAGTAAGGAGCAAAAGTCTCCCTTCTTTCTCCTGGGATCCCATTGCTTTTGTTTTGGTTTGGTTTTTAATCCTGGGTTGACTCTTGGGCTTTGCTCAGGCCCAACCTAAGCTATACTACAGAGCTACATGCCCAACCCTAAGAGGTGACCTTTGTTAGCCTTGCGTTTGTATATCCACCCTTCCAGAAACAGTCAATGCTCACACAAGCAAATCACACTAGACGGTATACATGGCTTCTAATTCTTGCAGCAAATCTTTATTCTTTATTATTAATTAAGAAACCTCAGGTTGAGGATGGTGTTTAGTTAGAGTGCTTGCCTAGCACACATGAGCCCCTGGGTATGGTCCCCAGCACAGCATAAAACCAGTATTATGGAGATATCTGTAATTCCAGTACTCTGGAGGTGCAGCAGGAGGATCAAAAGTTCAAGGTCAGCCTCAGTTACTTTGCAAAATTGAGGCTGTCCTGAGTTACGTGAGATCTCAACAGCAAAGAAACCTCTTTTTTTTTTTTCCACTGTGCTGGGGATCAAACCACGGTCTCTGAAGAAACCTCTTGAAAACAGGGTGCCTCTGTAAGTGAGGAAGTTAGGGTTCTGACCCAAACCTTCTAGGCCTGTGTCCTCTTGCTTCCTCTGTCTCCTTCTGGCCCCCTGGACCCTCTACTCCATGAGGCCACCATGATGCCTCTACCAAGCGGCCCATCTCCTCTAGAGCCAGGACTTGACTTCTTTGGCTTTTTAGGACGGGCTGAAGGCTAGACTGGAGAAGGATATCCTCTTCGAGCCTAGGAGAGGGCTTGCTAGCCCAGAGCCCAGTTTCCAGAGACGGTGGAGAGTAAGCCTGGGTACCTGCAGAGACTGCCATGGGGTGCACATCAGCCAAGAGGTGAGAGGCAGCAGACCCATGCCAGCTTCATAATGCCTCCAAGTTAGGGACTTGACCAAGCAAAGGACCAAGAACATGCTATTTCTAGCTCCTGGGACGAGGACAAGCTCTGGAAAGTCCCCTGTGCAACTCTTCCCATGTGACTTTGTAGAAGAGTCCCTGAGACCCATTCTCACTCCTCTCTTAAACACATCCTGGGAACAAGATCCAGTCCCTGCCAGGGCTAGGGCCTCAGAAGTGACTTGCCAAATCCCAGCCGTAAGCACAGCTGCTAAGATTTTTGTAGACTTCCCCATGTTGCTAACTTTAGTGTTACTGGGGACCCAGGGAGCCCAGGCAGTGGACCATGGGTCCTGTGTGTCACAGACCAAGGGTCTAGTTCTTACACCTCCTTGTCCTCATGGACTCTGAAACATGCCGGAGGCAGAGACAAGGCTATGCTGGGACTTGTGTGTCCCAGACCTCAGGGGACACTCTGGAACGGGATGCTTACTGAAGTACCTCTTCCTGTCTTTCCAAGAAGGGTTTAGACAGGGATCATGCTCTCTGAGGCCAAGACACGCTGGAAGTGAAAAGGTAAGAAAAGGCTTTGGGAGCCAGAGGAGGGGCTCCTCTTCAGTTTCAGGGCCACGCTGACCTGTGAGGCAGGGTAGGCCCTTCTGAATGCCTGTATCTCCTTTGAACATGGCAGAGAGGCCCCGCATTCCTGTTCTCTCGAAGACCATGCCCACACATCTTAACCTAGACTTGTTGCCTTTGAAGTCCCTCAGCTCCAATCATGGCCAGAGTGGGCACTTGTGGGACAGTCCATCTTTCTCTTCTGACTGTCACAGCATCTCCCATGGGGCTTCTGATGGACAGCTGTGGGATACATCACTTCCCTGCTCTGAGCTTCAGTTGGCTCATCCATAGAAAATGAAAGTTGTGAACTACAGGAATCTGAACTGGACATGTGGCTGTGTCATTGATGAGCAGGGTGGGACCACTTTTTAATGTATACGGGTAGAGATCCTTGGTAGGTGGGAGGAGATATTGGGGCTGGGAATGTAGCTTAGTGTGCACAAGGCCCTAGATTGCATCTCCAGAATAAGTGAATTGGTGAATTAAATTAATGAACAATAAGAAAGGGTGCATGTGTTTATTGTGTGTACATATGTGCGTGGTCATACATACATATGCTGGCGTGTGTGTGTGTGTGTGTGTGTGTGTGTGTGTGTGTGCACTGCAACAGCTAATTGAACCTTCCCTGTTGGGTGGAGGAGAGGCCACAAAGCCAGTCACTCATTAAGAGGCAGTTAATGGGCCCAAAAGGCCACATCAACAAAGATGGAGCCCAGATGAGCTTCTTCCCAAGGGGAGGGGGAGCCATAAACAGAGGTGAGGAGAAGAGGGGAGGCCAGGGGACGGGGAATAAGGCTTCCCAAGGAGAAGTTATGAGGACTGTAATGTCTTGGCTTTATTTCCATTGATGAATACTCCTAGCTGTGAAAATAATAATTGTCTGACCCAAGGAAGTCCAGAGTGGAAAACTGGTAGGGAAGAGTGGGAGCACAGGTGTGTTCCTTGTGCCCAGAGATGCAGACATGCTACTCTGCGTGCATGACCACCTGTCCAGACACAGGCCCGCAGACTGCACGTGCGCTTGCTCAGGATGGGTCAAGCATGATGCATGTGCTTGCCCAGAAGTCTTCTTCTTCCTTCTTCTTCTTCTTCTTCTTCTTCTTCTTCTTCTTCTTCTTCTTCTTCTTCTTCTTCTTCTTCTTCTTCTTCTTCTCCTCTTCCTCCTCCTCCTCCTCTGTGTAGCTTTGGAGCCTCTCCTGGCACTTGCTCTGTAGACCAGCCTGTCTCTGCCTCCCAGTACTGGGATTAAAGGCGTTCGCCACCACCACCCAGCCCAGAAGTTCATCTTGCATCACCAATCCTAGCACACAGAAGTATGGACACCATGTCTGCAAACGGTCATCCAAGGTTGCCAGCTTTGTATTAGGTGTAAGAAAGACTAAAATGAAGAGGACTCTGTCTATGCCTCTCTGCCTCCAGTGGGCTGACATTTTTGTTGGGGGCTGTGCTAAAGAAACAAAACATTCATATAATGAGATGTATGTTATATGGAAAAGATGTCTCTTGGAACAGGTGCATGCATGCATGGCCTCTCTGGATCCTCTGGGGAAATCACCCATCACTCTCTCTGCCTAGGGCCATCTTCATGCTGAGGGGTGGGAACCTAGAGTCAAGGCTAGTGTGCTGCACGCAGCATCACTCAGCTAGTCCCCTCAAGTCACTGCTATGCCACAGTACTTTTCCTTCACCTCACTGATACTTGCCAGGTTTACAAATGCTCCCACTCTCTAGAGCTGGGATGAAGGTAAATGCCTTGCTACTAAAAAATCAACTTCACCTTGGATGAATGTGTGCAGACATGTGTCCACACTTCCGCATTGCTAGGACTGGTGTAGATATACCTCTGGGCAAGCACATACATGGCACATGCAGTCTGTGGGCCTTTGTCTGGACGGTGTGGTCATATATGCAGAGGCCTGTGTCTGGACGGTGTGGTCATATATGCAGAGGCCTGTGTCTGGACAGTGTGGTCATATATGCAGTGACCTGTGTATACAGAGGGAGCTCTTTGAACATTATAAATGGACTGTTTTGATCTCACACTATTCATAAAGTAGCTTCTGGCAGAAATAGATGGCTCTAAAAATAGCAGAAGGAAATATAAGTAAAGCTAACTAATTTCAGATCGGAGAAGATGGTAACCATGGAACCCTAAAAGGAAAACAGTGACAAATATATTACATCTAAATTTGAAGCTGTCACACTGTGAAGGATCATGAATGACATTGGCAGATAAGCAGCTAAAGTATAACAAATATCAATTTCCAGAATTAATAATTCCAGTTCCACACTAATAAGAATAAAATTTTAAACTGGGCATGATGGTTCACAACCATAATCCCAGGAACTGGGAGGCCAAGGCCAGAAGATTACAAGTTTGAGGCCAGCTTAAACTACAGATCAAGAACCTGTCTGAATAAATGTAGCTCAGTGGTAGAACGCTTGCCTCGAATGTATGAGGCCTTGATTCAACTCTCAACACCCTTCCCCCAGCAAATATAAACACCTCTAGAAAAATGGACAAATGTGTGGACAGGTAATTTATAGAAACAGAAATCCAAAATATCCAAGGGACTTAAGAAAAACCCTTGCCATAAGGAAAATAGGGTCATAATCAGAGATATTAACTAAAAAGAACCCCCGATTTGTTAGTTTTGATCCAATAGCTTTGCAAAAATTCAAACTACAGACAGGATAGGAAGATTACACATGCAAGTGGACTTGTCTTGGTCTCCCCCAGAAGCACTAAACCAGATCGGTCTTCTTGAAGAGGTCATTTAATTAATTAATTGAACTTTATGTATGAGTGTTTTGTCTGCATGTAAGTCTGTGAACCACATGTATGCAGTGCCCAAGAATGCCAGAAGAAGGCATCTGATCCGTTGGGACTGAGGTTACAGATGGTTGTGAGCTACCATGTGGGTGCTGGGAATCCAGCCTGGGTCCTCCGGAAGAGTCCCCCGGTGTTCTTAACTGCTGAACCATCTCTCCAGACCCAAGTCTTCTCTATTAGCATCTCTATGAACAATGCCCCTCTTCATCCTAGCAACTAACTTCTAGATATCTATTATCCTAGCAAAATAGCCACCTGTTCCCCAGAGCCCCATGCCGGAGAGTGGCTCCCAACAATGAAGGGTTAGTCTTCATGATCTGCTGGCTAGAATGGCTACATGAACAATGGCAACCCCATTTATGGAATATTTAGAACATACCCACTTAACGTAATGTAGATCTACAGGTCTTGATACAGAAAGAATCTAAACCACACTGTTATTCTAAGTCATATCTTTAATTAGAAAAGTAAATCATGCCGGGCAGTGGTGGCATATGTCTTTAATGCCAGCACTCAAGAGGCAGAGGCAGGCGGATCTCTGTGAGTTTGAGGCCAGCCTGGTCTACAAGAGCTAATTCCAGGACAGCCTCCAAAGCCACAGAGAAACCCTGTCCCGAGGGGAAAAAAAAAGGAAAGAAAGAAAGAAAAGTAAAGTAAATCACAGCAGAACAAAAATGTCTGTGTATAAAGAAAACCCTCCTCAGTATATTTCTTCCTCTTCTTCTTCCTCTTCTTCCTCCTTTTCCTTCCCTTCCCCTTTTTCTCTTTTTCACATTTCAAGATAGGGTTTCTCTCTGTAGCCCTGGCTGTCCTGGAGATCAGGCTGGCCTTGAACTCACAGAAACCCTCTTGTCTCTGGCTCCTGAGTGCCGAGATTATAGGTGTGTGCCACCACTGCCTGGCTCATCTGCACTTCTTTTATGCTTTGTTTTTTGAGACAGGGTCTCGTTATGTATCCTTGGTTGTCCTGGAACTCACTATGTAGACCAGGCTGGCCTGGAACTCACAGAAAACTCTGCTGGGATTAAAGGCATGCGCCACCATGCCCAGCTCTCATCTGTATTTCTTAATAAGGACTCATGTATGCCTCATTTCAAAGTTTTAAATAAAATTTAATGATAATCTGTGTTGAATAAATAAAGCAGTGAGACTTGAGACAGACAAACACGAGACCCTGAGATTTTACCTGTTGCATGAAGAACAAGGGATCCCCTCTCTAGTAGCACTTCTGATTTGACAAGTGTTGCAGGAACTTACTTTTCATTCCATCACTGGAATGTTAAAATTGAAGGGCTAGAGTCCCTCATCTTACAGAGAGAGGTAAGAGAAGATGGCTGGGGCTTGAGGCAGGGCTGCAGACAAATTACAAAGGGCTAAAAAACACAGAGTGGGAAGTTGACTGTGTTCATATTTGGCTTGGGTTTTGGTTGTTGTTGTTTGTTTATTGTTTGTTATCTCAGGGGCAAATCTAAGACCTAGGAGCTTCTGGCTATAACAGCTCCTGGCCTCACCCTCTGCAGTTCATGACAACTACTGAAAGATAGTAGGTCCAACTGTCCATCTCTTTCCTGTCATATCCATGTCACAGATGAGGAAACTGAGGCTCCAGGAGGCCAAGGACTTGTGATAAAACTCACTCAGATGATCATAGCAGAGTAAGATGGTCAGTCCTTTTGACCCATGATCCTTAATTCTCCACTGCAGCTAAGTCCCTCGGGACTTCTGTGACTGCCTGTTTCAGGTTTCCTGGGCACAGGCCTGACAAATCCAGTGATGCTGGCTCAGGTAGAGGACTTAAGTAAGACCTTGAGTCCATAATGAAAGTCAGGAGAGACAGAGTAAATCAGTGGCAAAAGTCACACCCTCTGGTGTCACATTAGCCAGGATTCTATTTCCTAATCCAATGATCTTGGCAAGTTGTTTGGTATCTTCTCTTCTGTTCCTTCGTCTATAAAACAGGGATAATGGGGTCACATACCTCTCTGTGATGTGGTGCACTGAGAAGGACATGTACAGTCTTTAATGAGCGCTGAAGGCATGATTTGCTCTCGCCGGACACTGAAGATGGGCTGGTGATCTAGATGATGGCTGGCCCTCTAGCCTTGCTGCACACTTGCCTCATGAAAGGGCATGTATTTAAAAGAAGGGATAAATCTGCCTGGAGACTGGAGGACCAACAGGATTAGAGGGTGCTGAAGTGACAGCCAGGGCAAGCAGACAGAGTCCCCAAGGAAGAAAACAGGCCAAGTGTCCTGGAAGTGGATGATCAGAAAAGAAGGCAGACCTTGTTCAGGAAGGCCTTCTGGGGTCAAGGATGGGATGGTGCCAAGCAGAAATCCAGGAGATGCCTGGAGGTCTGTGGAGGGCACTCAGGGTCCATCACAAGTAAGCCAGATAGGGTCCAAGGGCAAGAGGTTTCTCAGACCCAGCTTTTCCTGCATCTGGACTTCCCTGTTTAGACAGGAGCCACAGAACAAGTGGAGAGTGAAGACATTCAGAAAACCAAGTCCCTGAAGTAGTCTCTGTCTTGTTAGCTGCTGACAGGAAGTCACCCTGCAGGATGGTACTTTTAAGACATAACTCATAGCACAGTCCATGCTGCTTCCTGTTGCTTTCTGGCACTAATTCCCACAGGAGCCTATAGTCAAATATGAAGGAAGGGTGCAGCTCCCTCTTTTTACCAGTGAGGAGTCATCAGTTAACCAGGTCACCTGGGAGCCCCCTTGACTCTCCATCTCCACCCCGCTGTTACTAACTGCCCTGTCCTGCCTCCTTAGTCCAGCTGCCACCTTTCCCCCAGCCCATGGTCACAGCCTCTTAGCTAGTATCTGATCTCTCCATCCATCCCCCACGTAGCCACTGAGTAATCTTCCTAAAACATGTCCTGAGCCCTTCATTGGCTTCTCATTGCCCTAGTGCCAAGTACAAGCTCTTTGTTGTGGTTTATCTTGCCAACGGTTTCTCCAATCTGACCACTCACTCAATGCTTCTTTCTCCTCGTTTACACTCTGGCTGGATAGAATATCTTACAGTCTCTCAGGCTCCTTGCTCAGAACTCCTGAACTGTGTGTGTGCACGTGGTGTATATCTGTGTAATGTTCTTTCAGTGCTCCCTGGTGATTGGATTCACCTGGGATGTTTATTAAATATGCAAATTCCTGTAGCTGGGAAAACGGCTCAGCCAGGAAAGGGCCTGACTTCAGATCCCCAGATGGCACACAAAAAGCAGGATGTAGTAGGGTAGAAGGAGAAGTTTCTGGGAACTTGCTGGCCACCAACTTAGGCTACTTGGTGAAGTTTTACCAAATGAGAGACAAAAAGAGGTATGAGAGGTATCGGGGTAGAATGGGCCTGAGGACCAACATCAGTGGTTGTCTTCTGACCTCCACACGCGCCCTACCAATGCTCACAGCTGCATCCTCAAACGCATCCATTGGTACACACCAGCAAGTGTGCGCACACACACTCCCCAAACACACACACTCACACACACACACACACACACACACACACACACACACACACACACACACACACACGGATAAAAATTGCAAACATCTGGAAACTACATTAGACCTATGCAGAGAAGGGGGAGGGACGCCCTTTATATAACAAGCATCCTGGGTCATTTTCTCTCCAGAAAAGTTTGAGAAACCCTAGCAGTGCTTCCCTAACTTGGCTGCATGCTGGGAACCTTCAGGCACTTCTAACTTTCATTCGTTCATAGCCCAAGATTTTCAGCCTTCCCTGAGGGAAGGGTTCCTGCTGAAGTGCATGCAGAGTTAAGAACTACTGTGCCTGCATCAAGGAGATGGTGTCTGAAAACTAATGACACCAGATCATCCGAGACCCTCAGAGGAGCTGCAGGTGGGAGTGAGATGGAGCCTAAGACCTGCTGTCTTGGGGAATAAGCCACTCTGCCCTGAACCTCCCCCTCTATGAAGAAAGAGGCATTGGAGCACAGTGTGGGGGCTGGGAGAAGTGGAGGAGAGGAGCAGGGGTGCAGAGAGACTGATGCTAGGTTTGGGGACAGTCTCTGGACCGAGCTGAAGTGGACAGGTGCAGTGGCTGTGCCTGCTCACTCTCCCTGTCCCGGACAGTCACCCTGAGCCTGGAACCCCAAGCCTTGTTGTGTGAGCTGCAGTTCTAGAGCAGCACACTACCCCAACACTTGGTGGGGACACCAGCATGTTATGGGGGTGGGAATGACAGCAGAGGTCAAGGGTTCATTGGTCTTCTTAGGAACAGACGCTAGACACATTATAGAGTGTTTCCCTGTTTGTGTCTGTTCACGGGCTCTGGGAGGGGTGTTCTCCATATCTGTTGCATGGCCTCTAGACAGTCTGAGAGTTTTCTTCTAAGACATTCTGAGAGCAGTCACCATTGTGCTCACATTTGTGTAGTCACTCAAGCACCGGCAGCTGCACTACCGAGTCCCACACAGTGGCACCAGCACATCAGCTTGGTCACCCTCACTTTTCAAAGAGCCATGCTTTCACACTCTCGGGTGCACATGTTCAACTCAGCTCCCTCATGGGCGGATATCCACACACAGCCCTTGACAAACACACCCCAGCCCTAACGGGCACCCACTGCGTCCACATCCACCCTCGTGAGCTCCTGGTGGCTCGCCCTACTTCCCAGAGGCCACTTTCCCTGCCCTACCTCACTGGCTGTGTGTGTGTGTGTGTGTGTGTGTGTGCGTGTGTGTGTGTGTGTGTAAGCACAAGTTGCATTAAAACACAGGTCAATACCAGATATTTTCCTTAATCACCCTCCACCTTATTTTTTGAGATAGAGTTTGACACTGAACCCAGAGTTCATCAATTTGGCCAGGCTAGCTGGACAGCAAGTACCAGGGACCCTTCTGTCCATGTCTCCTTTACAAACACCCTGCTGCCACCCTGGCTTCCTATGTGGGAGCTGTGGGTCCAACCTCAGGTTCCACAGTAAGTACTTTACCCACCAAGCTATCTCCTCAGTCCAATTACACCTCCAGATGTTCCCAGGTGTGTCCTGTCAGACAGACAGGCCAATGGGCAGTCATGCTGATTAGGCCTTTCCAGAACAAAGAGGAAAGCCTAGGGCAGGGAAAACACAAGTGCTGGGTGAGAATTCAGAGGGCAGTAGTGTGGGGAGGGGATCTCCACCAGCACAGCTGATGCTTGTTGCCAAAGGGAACTCCCAAAGAACTCCCAAAGGAGTCAGAATCTCTTTCTTATTCCTGGATGCCTGCTGTAACCTATCCTCAGAAACCCTAGGTAGGACCTGCACGGTGGTGCACAACTTTAATCCCAGCATTCAGGAGGCAGAGGCAAGTGGATCTTTGTGAGTTCAATGCCTGGCCTAGGATACATAGTGAGTTGTGGGCCAGCCAGGGTTACCTAGACAGGACTCACACATCCAGGACCCCTGATTCTCCCCAAGGGGCTCTACACCTGCTTCCCATTGTTGCCCAGTTTTCTTGTATATCCCCAGAGAGCTTAGGGGATATACAAAAATCAGGATTTTTCTCGCTTGGGTACAGTCAAAATGAAGTCATTTTCCATTCATTGGCCCACCTGTGGGAAACAGGTACAGTGCTTGAGGGTCACAGTCCACACAACAAGGAATAGGCCAGCAAAGGAACTGGAGCACTCCCATAGTGAGGACTTCCTCTCATCTCAGACTGTGGGTCCACCCATCTGCGGGCCTTCAGGAGCCAAAGGATGGAACATAGCAAGGAAGAAGGGATGCTGGGGAATTAAGAGGATGTTGGGGTTCAAGTGGATTCCTAGGGCCCATGAGCATCCATAGTTCTCGGCTCCAGAAGATCAAGCTGTGTCCCAGGAACCTCTGGAACTCTGAACAGAGCGGGAAGGAGCACTTCCTCACTTTTCCTTCCCTCCCCAGACACAGACTACTGTCTGAGAAGGGGTAAACGGTCTCCATGGGCTGGCCTGGGTTCAGGAGTCAAACTTTTTGTTCTATAGAAGTGAGGCCAGACTTAGCTAGCAGCTAGGGAGGAACCAAGTCACTGCGTTGCCAAGCTTCTGTTAGATGAGACCACGGGGACACTGGAAATGGTAGAGGAATCACTGAGCCCGAGACACTATCCCCTCTGTGGCCTTGCCAAGGAGACCAATTACCCACGAGCCTCTAATCCCTAGGGTCCCGTCACTAGGAACAGCTCTCATCACCTCCAAGCCCAAGCGGGTCCCCTTTATCATGCTCCCTGGCACCAGCCTGTCTGAGCCTCCCCCACCTCTGACGCCCAGGACGATTGTTTTGGTATCTGTGGTGGCTGTGGTCAGAGCATAATTGGGGCTGAAATACACACTCAGACCCCCTAAAGGATAAACAAGCAGGGTTGGGGCAGCTCTGAAACAAATGTGAAGAAAGACAGGAAGACAGTGGGGGCTAGGCAGCCAGACAAGCCGCTGTGGAAAGGCCAGAGACTGGAAGAGAGGAAGGCACCCCAATGAAAGACCCGGTGGTCAGCCAGGCACCCACCCCTGGGGTAGCTACTGGAGGATTTTCAGCACTCTGAAGCCAGGCCTCAAAGCCTCCAGTCACAGCTCTGGACTGCCGTCTGCAAGCTACAGGTTCTATAACGGCTTTCGCCTGGTTCTGAGGTGCTGTGGCGCTGTGGAATAATTCCTCTATACACTGTACGAATGCATGTGGTTCTGGTTGGTTTAATAAACAAGCTGACTGGCCAATAGCTGATCAGGATACAGTTAGGTGGGAATGATGGGATGAGGAAGGGCGGAGTCAGTAAATGAGAACCAGCCATCAAAGAAGCAAGGCTCGCTAAAGGACAGGTAATGTCATGGGCCACATGGCAATATATAGATTAATAGAAATGAGTTAATTTAAGTTGTAAGAGCTAATTAGTAATAAGCCTGAGCTATTGGGCATTTATAATTCATATTCAGCCTCTGAGCCGGTTATTTGGGACCAGTTAGTCAGGACAGGGAACATCCATTTACACTGCGGTTCTCAAACTCACTTTCCCTGTACTCCCAAACCTATAACCTCAAATTTAATAGCCTTGAAGCAGGCATAGAAGTCATACCTGGAGAAGAAATGTTGGTCTTCACTAAAGGTGTGACTTAATTCAATCCTGGCTTCGAGGACCCTGGGAGCAGGAAAAAACATCTGAGTTCATCAAGACTCTTAGCCCTGCTAGGAGTCAAGGGAATGCTCCATAACTCAGTCAATATGCCCGGAGAGCTTGGGGAAGCATTTAGAGAAAGGACACCCAGGCAAGGATGACCAACAGGATGTAAAGTTCAGATGTTTTACCAGGGCTCTGAGGCCTTTGGGGCTGTAGGAAGCCTCCTGACTTCTTCAGAGCCCCCTACATATTCCAAGTTCCCAGTATTTAAATGAGTCTTGCATCTTGGTCGGGGAAGCAAGCTTTTGCTAGGTAGCCAGGCAATGCTCTACACACCATCAAACTATACTGCTAGTCCCAGCCTTAGTACATGGTGGAAGATCATACCTTCCACATGAATCTGGGAGATGAAGGGCTGGAGAAATGTCAGGCTTTGGGTCCTCTGGCAATCTCAAGTTGACACAACCAGCCTCCTGAATCCAAGAGCCTTTTGGAGCCTTTGGGAAGCTCACCACTACCCAGTCAGGGAAGGGATGAAGGAATGGGCCTTTGGAAGGCAAAGATCCAGGATCTGGCTGGCTAGTCATGGGTTCTGCCTCTTTGTGTGTGACAATCGAAGCTCCAACTGATGAGCTATGGGCTTTGCTGGGTGCTATTGGCCACTGCACTAGTAATTAACATGGTGGCTGCCTTCAGGTGTCTTCAGACCAAGAGAGGAGAGACAGGAAGCAATGGAGCTGAGCCTGAGACTAACCCTGACAAGCTGTCTGGATGTTCTACAGGAGAGGTAGGCCAGGGCTAGTGGCTCCTTGGTCCCACTATCTACATAGACTTTCTGGACCCAATTCTTTGAGATGTTCACATTCGATGATGGTGCTATTCATGTTTTGATGTGTGAGACATGTTTTGTCCTCTGGTTCCACTGAAGCTAAGAGCTGTCACTTCAGTAAGACCCCCATATCCACCAACTTCCTGTCTCCCTAATCCCCCAGTGACCCTCCAGACACAGCTCCTCACCCAGCTTCTCCTCTAGGTCTTCTGCCATTGTCTTGGGTTTTAGGACTGCCATCTGGTGGACGTTGCCATAACTACTGTCATCTTCTGAGACCCTTGTGTCCTTCTCCAAGGCTAACTTAGCTAGAGACAGCGGTCAATGCCTAGGGCAGGACAGGGGCACTGGGCAGGGGGCACAGGTATGCAGGTTTCCAAACCTCAGTAGCACAGTCACGTTCTGTTTCCAGGTGGAGGGCAGGAACTTCAGCAAAAGGCTCCCCTTGCTCTATTTGCCAGAGCCCTAGAAAACCTGGGAGCCACCCAGAAGTGCGCCCTCCATTCTTCCCTCACTCCTCATCCATAACTGTGGAGTTTCTAGATGTGTAGCCCCATTTCCTGGAGCTGAGAACTCCTATGGGTGCCCTGGGAGGATAGAAATCCTTGAATATGGAAACACACACACACACACACACACACACACACACACACACACACCCATCTCCTTGCTTCTTTTCTGAGCCAATGAACTTCCACGGATGGGTGGACCCGGAGGCCTCAGGATCAGAGATGGGAGGACAGAAGTCATCATTGCAGGATTCCTCCAAGCAGCCTGGCAATGGTGAATAATTTATGTACAAGGTGGAGAAGACAATAAATCAGCAGCAATGATTAACATGAGCTATTTTATGTGTGAGAAAGATATATGGCAGGAGGCTGCCAGGTTGCTGGTGATTAATGCTGCTGTTTGCATTAGCTGCTGGGCCTTTATATTCAATTATGGACTTGAGTATGTGGGGGGTCCCTGGGGCAGCATCTGCAGGCTAGAAGCACAAGGAGGGAACATTGGATACCTAAGATCAAAAGTGAGATGACAACAGGTAGCAAGCAGCCTGGTCCTGAGGGAGGGAGGGAGCCTTTACCAGGAGCAGTTAAATCGCTGCAGTGAAGTAGTGGCTAGTTTTGTAATAGGGGTCACTTTGTCCCTATGATCACCTCTAAATGTTAGTCCAAGGTGTGCCCAGGGAAGGGGACACAGAGAATAGAAGTCATTCTTGGGAATCTGACTCTTCCACAGTTAAAGGTTGGGTTTCTGAGTTGCCTCCCTCCCCTGCCTCCATGCTGTCTCCACAGGCTACAAGTGAATAGCACCGGGCAGTCAACTCAGAGGCCAAGGGCTAATCTAACACTGGGAAATATTCTCTGTTGGCAGCAGAGCCAGGGACACAAGTCCTGTCTCGACACCCCAGGGAATGATGGCGGCTTGGGCAGACTGGGGAAGGAGGTTCCCAATGTTCTCCTCCCAGCTGACCCAGGAAGTCCTGGGAGGCCCCCCTCCCCAAATTCCCACACTTGGCCTCTGGGTTTGTAGCCAGCTCCAGCTGGCCCCCATCAGAGCCCGGGTACCAAAGATGAATAGTGGCTTTGGGGTTAAGTGATTTCTCCCTGCCTCTCCTAGTCCTGGCTCCCATCAGCCTCCCCTTCCTCTTCCTCCCACTCCTCCTCCTCTTTGGTGACCTCTGGGCAGTATGACCTTGTCTCCCCTCAAACCCCAGGGTTTTCATGAGGCCCATTATGGATGTGGGAATGCTTCTGGGAGCTGTGCTGACATTGGGCCCAGGGGCCCTCTGGGCCTGGTTAGACTGCAGGATATGGGGGACACACTACTCCTTTCCCAAAGCCAACCCTGGAGACTGCTCTGAGCTACTGTGCTGGCAGCTACCTTTTCAGCATCTCAGGGCTGGAGTGGGAAAAGTGCTGAAAAAAAAACGAGGGGAATATCATTGACCTGGCTGGAGCCCGAGGGCACAGGAGAAGGGGCAGGAGCAGAAGCTGATAGGGCTGAAAAGGCTGGCCCCCTTCCCCTCTGGGTCACCTCCTAAGCTTGCCTGTGTATACCCAAAAGAACCTCCAAGTCAGTTCTAAGCCCCAATAGTGTGTCTGCCTCGGTGAGTGTAACTGTACTTGGATCTCTGGCAAGGATGTGGACATACCTGAGGCTGGTCTCCACTCCCTGGACCCAGCCTCCTCCACAACTCTGCTTCTCAGACTCTAATCCCAGGCTTGGGTGATTCATCCCTTGGACTCCTTGGGCTCCATTAATGAGCCCTGGCCACCCCAGGACAAGTTCCAAATTAACCCTGCTACTGACCCTGACATGGACACCTGTAATTAGGCCATGAGCCGCTGTGCATGGAAGCCCTAGGGGCTCAGTGGGCTGTGGGTGAGGTTCCACTGGAACAGAGGCCTAATGCCCAGGAATGCTCTAAAAGCTGTGCCTGGCTCCAGGGCAGCACTCGGCTCACCTTTAATTCCTCACAAAGCCTTCAGACCGGCTACAGGGGGATTACCCCAGGGGCCCTGGAAGAGCGTTGAACTGGAAGGGGTCTACTGGGCAGGCCCACCCTGCCAGCCCTGGAGCCGATAGGCCTTAGGCAGCAGAAAGATGCCCCCCTTTGCACAGGTCCCAACAGTTGAGCTGCAAGGTCCTTAGAATCTCAGAGCCTGTGCCTTGAAATGGCAGCGCCAAACCCAGGCTGGAGGTACAGCCGCTCCCCCGCCGAGAACCGGCTCCTCCCTCCTCCCCTCCCCCAACTTGTTTTGTTTGCTTTGCTCAGCTTGTCCCAGTAGCTCCATCCGCATTAACCCTTGACCCCAACAGTAACTCTCCCTTCTCTCTGACAACTTTGTTTACCCGGTGGCGTTCTGCGATGCATCCCCTCCCCACCTCACCCTCGCCAAGTTTTGCTCTCCCTGGTGTGCTTTTCTTGACACCCTGAAGCTGTGGAGAAACCAGCTCTGGCAGCAACACCACAGGGGCTTGGCAGAAGAGCAAAATGGCTCACCATCTCTGTCTGTCATACTAGGCCTCAAACAGGCTATATGCCCCGCCACTGCTACTGAGCCACACACCTAACTCCAGGCACAATCTCTTTTCCTTCTGTGTTTTTCTTTCTTCTCCCTCCCTTCCCCTCCTTTCTTTCTGTCTTTCTTTGTTTTTTGTTTTGTTTTGTTTTGTTGTTTTTTGGAAACAGGGTTTCTGTGTAGCCCAGGCTGTCCTAGAGATTCAGAGATCCACCTGCCTCTGCCTGCTGAGTGCTGGGACTAAAGGTGTGCACCACCATGCCTGGCTCACAGTCATCTTAACATGCATCCTGTCTGTATATATAAAAAAATTTCAATGGAATTATTTGAGTTGAAAACTGCATTTTTAGGAATTTATGTTTGTATTTGTTGCAGCAATCTAACTGCTGATGACTGGAAACAGCCTAGGAATCCAGCTATGGAACAGACCTGACCAAACAGCCTAGGGTAGAGCACTTTGCAGCCCTTCAAGAGACTGGCACAACGGTTTCCGCAAAGAACCGTGGCCAGCCTGGTCTACAGAATAAGTTCCAGGACAGCCAGAGCTACATAGAGAAATCCTGTCTCAAAAAAACAAAATCCTTTTAAAAGAATGATCTTCTAGCCAGAAGGACAGGTGCTAGAGTGATGGCTGGAGATTAAGAGCACCTACTACTCTTCAGAGGGCCCCAGTTCAGCTCTGGGCATTAACCTCTGGCTTGACCTGTATCTCCAGCTCCAGGGAATCTGGTGCCATCTTCTGGCTGCTACAGGCTACTGCATGAATGTGGTGCATAAACTCATGCAGTCACGCACACACACATAAAAGCATCTGCATTAATAAATCTTCTCAAAAAGATATGAAAACAGCAAAATGTAGATTTTAAAAGGATACAGAACAGAGGTCAGGATGCCACTGCTTGGGGTGGGAAGCAAATAAGCACTTACATCCCTTTGATTTTTGTTATTATTGTTAAGATTTTTTAAAATGTTATGTATATGGGTGTTTTGTCTGTATGTATGTCTGTGCACCACTTACATGCAGTGCCCACGGAGGTGTGTGTGTGTGTGTGTGTGTGTGTGTGTGTGTGTGTGTGTCTGATCCTCTGAAACTGGAGTTACAGATGGTTGTGAGCCATCATGTGGGTGCTGGGAATTGAACCCAGGGTCATCTGGAAAAACATTCAGTTATCTTAATCACTGTACCACCCCTCCAGTCTGCTTTTTTTTTTTTTTTTTTGAGACAGAGTCTCACAAGTCCTAAGCTGTGTTCCAACTCACTACACTCACTATATAGCCAAAGATAATCTTGAACTTCTGATCTTCATGGCTCGTCTTCTTGAATACAGGTTTATTGACGTGAACCTGGCTTATGCAATGCTGGGGATGGAAACCAGGGCTTCATGAATCTCAAGCCCTTGAAAATACCTTTGAAAAAAATAAATCCTATCATAACTGGCAGTGGTGGCCTGTGGGAAGAGGACCTGAGGACATCAAATAGATGCAAATGAAGTTCTGCAGGTAGTTATATGCCTTTGTACTCCACACGGTCTGCCTTCTAAAACAAATGTACTATGTATGCAAAAATAAACAGACTACACATAACCCTTCAACTCAACTGTTCAGTTTTCTAGCTCACAGAAATACATAAATACACAAAGATAGTACAAGAATGACCTTATGTCCAAATGGGAAAATTCTGGAAGCATTTTATGTGCTTATCACTAAGTAACTGTTTAAATAAATGGCAATACATCCCTCCTGTAGAACACCACCCATCCAGTATGAAGTGAGCCTGTAACATAGCAGGAGGGACTTGAGTTCAAGACCAAAATGGGCTGCATATCAAGATCTTGTCTCAAACAAAAACAAATGATACTGAGTGATCAAAGACTAGAGGGCGCCTCTAATGTCTCACCTGCAAAGACTACAAAGACAAATGTAAGAAAAAGAGCAAATTATAAACCATATAAAAAGTGCCATCCTATCAAAGAAGGAAGAGAGGAAGGAAGGAAAAACATATTTTTCCATGTGCAAGTATATAAATGTATCTCTAAAATGCTAGAAAACTAACCACTAATTCAATGGCAGGGACCAGCTGGCTGGAATAGTCTCAGAAGAGGGCATCCAGCATCCCCTGTGTGATCACAAAGTAAAATGAGTAAAAGCTAGTAGACCAGATGAGAGGTCTACAGTAGTCACCTGATTTTCTCCCATCACAGAGCCTCTGGTGTCTTTGCAACCATAGCATCACTCTCGTGTTACAGAAAGGGAAACTGAGGCAGCTCATACTACAAACACAAGCCAGAGTCATGCTCTTTCTACCCTCTGTCATCAGAAATATTATTTCCTCTCTGTTCCAAGTCTCTTTACAGAAGTATCTTGGGCTGGAGTTAAGAGCTGCTCCTTGGACTGTGCAGGCAGCACTTCCCTCCTGTCCACCTCACCCCCTCCAGATCCCGGAAGATGTGCAGGGGACCTGGTGCCAGCCCTGACACCATTGCCAGATTCCCCATCCTTTGCTCTTCTCCTACCCCTTTCTGCCAGGCAGAGTCCTATGCCCATTCCCCGCCCACACCCCCTCCTCACCACAGAGCACCCCCTTAATTATCCTTAATGGCAGAGACCATAAGAGCTTTTATTAACTTTATTGTGGACCCAATTAGCACCCAATGCCCCATGACTACTGTCCCCCCCAATAATCCCATTAAACATAATGAAACAGCTTCCCCCCTTCCCTGCTAGGCACAAGCGGAGGGGACAGGGAAATCCATCTTCCTGGGCCTGATTCTGCCCCCTCAGGCCCATTGGACACCAGCTCGGGCCCTGGAGCTTCCCAGGGACCAGAGCTGGGCATGCTGAAGACAAAGATTAATCAGCAAGTATTTTGGTGCCAGCCACTGCCTACACACACCACACACACACACACCACACACAGAGAGAGAGAGAGAGAGAGAGAGAGAGAGAGAGAGAGAGAGAGAGAGAGAGCCTGGCTCATATCCAAATAGCTCCTTTCTCAAAACAGAACTGTGAAACACACTCATTCTCCAAGCATACCCACGTTCAGCACACGGATGTTCTCCTTGTCCAAGAGCACTTCTGAGTGGAGGATGTTCAAGTTGAAGGTCTCTGCCTGGGCTTGCCCCAGTGTGCAGGATGGGAGACTTGGGAAGACAGAAAAACCAACAGAGTGTCTCCCACACCCTCCCGACACTCCAGGTTTTGCCTGATCTTGCTGGTCATTCCAAGCATTTATTCAGCACCGGAGCCGTACATCAGGCCCTTTCCACTACTGCACACAGCCGTTACCACAACCTAAGGAAGTAGGTGTCCTTCTACCAGTTTGCAAATTAAGGAAGTGGGTCACACACAGAGACGGCCAGTATTGTGTGTGTGTGCTGTATGTATATGTTCATTCAGGCGTGAGTACACGCACACTTACGTGAGCGTGCAAGTGTGCACACGAGCAGGTGGAGGTCAGAGGTCAGCATCTGCTATCTCCTGAGACTGTATCCACCTTCTTTTCTGAGACAGAGGCTCTTTTTTGTTTTGTTTTGATTTTAATGTGCAAGTGTGTATGCATGTGTGTTCACATGTGTGTACTTGCATGTGGTGGCTTAATGCTGGATGTCTTCCTCAAGTGCTCTCTTCACTTTTCTCTTTCTTTCTTTTTTTAAAGCAAGGCAGGGTCTCCTGATGAACCCAGAGCTCATTAATCTGACTAGTTATCAGTCAGCTTGCCCAAGGATTCCCAAGACAAGGCCTTTGACTGAACTTGGAGTCCCCCAGTTCAGCTAGACTGGCTGGTCAGTGAGCTCAAGAATCTGCCAGTCTCCTGTTCCCAGTGCAGGGATTGTAGATGCAAGCACACAACTGACTTTTTTTTCTCCTCTGGTTTACCTGGACCTCACCGTAGACCAGGCTAGCCTCAGGCTCACAGAGATCCACCTGCCTGTGCCTCTTGAGTGTTCTGGTTAAAGGCGTGCACCGCCACACTAGACCTGCATCTGGATTTTAATGTAGGTTCTGGGTATCCTAACCTAACTTCTC